>NC_065922.1:31009773-31145208 GCF_024586455.1 Bactrocera neohumeralis | reverse complement strand
TTTGACAGATCACGTGATTTCAGACATGTGTGTCAAAGAGAAAGATGCTCAGTATGCTTTGACATTTCATCATGAATAGACTTACTAACGAGCAACGCTTGCAAATCAGTGAATTTTATTACCAAAATCAATGTTCGGTTCGAAATGTGTTTTTATCGACAAATTTTGTTCAGCGATGAGGCTCATTTCTGGTTGAATGGCTGCGTAAATAAGCAAAATTGCCGCATTTGGGGTGAAGAGCAACCAGAAGCCGTTCAAGAACTGCCCATGCATCCCGAAAAATGCACTGTTTGGTGTGGCTTGTACGCTGGTGGAATCATTTGACCGTATTTTTTCAAAGATGCTGTTGGACGCAACGTTACGGTGAATGGCGATCGCTATCGTTCGATGCTAACAAACTTTTGTTGCCAAAATGGAAGAACTGAACTTGGTTGACATGGTTTCAACAAGATATACATGCCACCAGCTCGCGATTCTATGGTCATTTTGAGGGAAAACTTCGGAGAACAATTCATCTCAAGAAATGGACCCGTAAGCACAACAAGATCATGCGATTTAACGCCTTTAGGCTATTTTTTGTGGGGCTACGTCAAGTCTAAAGTCTACAGAAATAAGCCAGCAACTATTCCAGCTTTGGAAGACAACATTTCCGAAGAAATTCGGGCTATTCCGGCCGAAATGCTCGGAAAAGTTGCCCAAAATTGGACTTTCTGAATGGACCACCTAAGACGCAGCCGCGGTCAACATTTAAATGAAAATATCTCCAAAAAGTAAATGTCATGAACCAATCTAACGTTTCAAATAAAGAACCGACGAGATTTTGCAAATTTTATGCGTTTTTTTTTTTAAAAAAGTTATCAAGCTCTTAAAAAATCACCCGATACAAAGTAGATATATATATAAGTAAACATATAATTGCAGCTTATCATCACTAGCGCGGACAAAAACAAGCTAACTAAGTAGAATACGCAATGACATAATTGTGCCAGTGTCACAGACTTGCTTCTACACATATCTAAATATAGTACATACTTATAGTATGCAATCAAAAAATAATAATATAAAAGTATAGTACATAAAGTAGAGCTTAGCAGCCGGCATATCAAATCGGTATGTGCATTTAAGTATCTATAATGTCATGACGTGTATAATTGCATGTAGACAGCTTTATTCTCATTTCAAGTTTTATTCTCATTTCTGTTTCTTATCGAAAATTATTCATCCATAGTCTAGCGGGCGTAGCCACTGTGTCTCTATACAAATCAAAAGTTGTCATTATAAAGTATTTTTATTTAGAGCGAAATATCCCATATTGTCTTCGTGCTGTACCTCACTTATTCTCTTTGGTTTTTTATCCAATTTAGAGCTAATGAAGAATTCAGCATTGCTGCTCCTA
Organism: Bactrocera neohumeralis; assembly: GCF_024586455.1. NCBI lineage: Eukaryota > Metazoa > Arthropoda > Insecta > Diptera > Tephritidae > Bactrocera > Bactrocera neohumeralis. The sequence goes on along the minus strand of NC_065922.1, from coordinate 31,143,812 downwards.
GCTCTTCTAAAAACTCTGTAAAAAAAAATTACAGGTCTCTTAAGTCTTATGGGAATACCAATTTCGGAATTGTAGTCATTTAGCAACTCAAGATTAATACAACATACCGCAGCATGCCTGCTAGAACTTCATACGCACGTAGACTCTAGAAAAATTGACGTCGATTCATTTTGTCACCTTCAATATGTATTTCGCTGATACCTTTCTTCAGCTGGAGATACAAATGGTTGCTTCAGAAATTTTGTATCTCTCCCTTCTCATTTTCAAAGGAAACTTATGGCTTTCTGTAAATTGTCGCACTTTCTAGAAGATTTATTGGTGCTTCCTCTGTTTGACGTTATTCACTCTTAGTGTCTTTCTTTCGACAGATATGTTGCAATTTTTTCAGTTTTCTCTCTCAGTGCAATTATATAATAAAAGTAGGTTTTTCGATTTATACTTATGTCCGATATGCTTTTGGTTATATTTGGTTTGGTGCAAAAGGTGGATCCATCGTCTTTTTGTCGGATCTGTGCTAGAGGCATTCGCCAGAAGTGGAAAATTGTTTCCTTGACACCTGCTACTCCGCAGCATATTATTTTTGCAGTCTTTGTGTGGTAGGGAGGACCCATTTTGGAAAAAGACCATGTTCCCCAAATGGCCAGAGCGTTGTTGTGGAACTAGAAGATTTCTTGACCCATTTAATAAGTCGTTAGCTTCTTCCTGCCATATGTTTTGGGATGTTAGTTAGGCCATTTTGCCCTATTGTTTTTCCAGGCTGGGAATCTTGTTAAAGATTGCCATCTTTCCTTTGGTGATTCTGGAAGAATATGAGGAAACAACTCAAAACTTCTTCTGCTTTTTCGTTACCGAAAATGTTCCTGTGGTCAAGGCTTAAAGCCCAGATCTATCTTGGATCGTCATTTTTCTGCTCTTATCTCTTGATGTGTCAACTAACAAAGTTATCATGAGTTAAATTCATAGGCCAAGCGCCGCCTGGCTGAATATAGTTGCTTTATGTATATTCCTGTGGTTTTCTAATAGAAATTTTACTTTTTCTAAGAACTTCAAGATGCTAGCCGATCAGAAAACATAGAGAGATATGAATAGATCAGCGGAGAATACCCCCGTGCCTGAGACTGAGTTTATCCTCCTCAAAATTGAAAGATCCATTCTCGTCTAATGGTATTTTTATATCAAGAAGGGCTGCAAAAAGGGCTTTTGAACCGATCCGGTTTTGCGGGTTTTGAACCGAACAACGAATCAAACCGATTTTTATTTCAAATGCGAAAACCGAACCGAAAACCACTAAAAAACATAAAGTTTGCTTTTATTCATGAAGGGTATACAATTACCGTTTTGCCAATTTTTTTCCATTTTTATCGTATCGCTTTTAATTACAGCTGTTAAGCTCGTGTCACATATTCATACATAATTAGCCACTAGACATAGATTTCGAACAATTCAGAATGCGTTTGCTGCGTTTTTTAAGCATTTGTCTCTCCGCTCATATGATCTTATTATTGAGAGCAATTCTACAAGTTGTGTTTCTGTTTTTCATTTTTTTTTTCTCTAAAGCGTCACTGAGTTTAATTCAATTTGTTCTGTTAGTTATCGTTCTCTGCACCAACAAAGTTTGCATTTTCTTACAAGTATGATCGAATAACTTGCAAAAAGCTATCTTCAGCGCTGTTTTTTAGACCAAAAGTACGAAAAATGTCTGAGTATGAATGGAGATGTAAATGGAAGAAGTGAACGCACTCAACTAAGGGAACGACTCTGTCATGTCAATCATTGTTGTTGCAATAAAATTTAATTGTTATGAGAATTTAAAAAAATCTTGTAAACATTTGGTTGGTTAGGGTTAGGGTGTACTTACTCACCTGTCGCAATCGCCGATTTCAGTACACAGCTATCATATAAAGAAAAACTAAAAAACATAAATGTTTATTTGATATAAAATGCCAAATTTTCATTTTTATTATGCTTTTAAAAGGTTAAAAAATTTGCCACTAGATAGCATTATGCGTTTGCTGCGTTTTTAAATTCGTCTCTCGCTCATATGATCTTATTAAGGAAAATATCTTTTTTTATTTTCTTTTTCTCTAAAGCGTCATGAGTTTAATTCAATTTGTTATAGTCTCTGCCAATTTGCATTTTCTTACATATGATCGAAGAACTTGCAAAAAATTAGCAAAAAAGGGACGAAAAATATCTGAGTACCCCAATTTTTTTAAATGGAATCAAGGACTCAACTAAAGATCTGTTTTTATCATTGTTGACAATAAAATTTTATTAAAAATCTTGTAAACATTTGGTTGGTTGTTAAAATATGTCGCAATCGCCATTTCTACACAGCTACCATATAAGCTTACCGATCAAAATAAAGTTCTTTTGTGGAAAAAATTTGCATTTGGGATAGATTATGGTTAAAAAACGGTACAATCTCCGAATATTATGCAGATCGAACTATAATATAAAGAAATTTAATATCCTCTTATTGGTAATTGACCTTACGTTTACAAGCCTGTGCTTTACTGTTTACTCTCAAAGTTCTTAAAATATCACCTTTTATGTGTAACAGCAATAACGTGAGCTTCCGTTAACATAGATAATGAGCTCAGATTAAAAAAAAATGTATATACATACTTATTTTAATAATTATTAAAAAAAATTTATATTTTTTATGATAAAATTCAACAACATTTGTAATTAGACAAAAAACTTACTAATATTTTTCACCCATTTCTGCTAGTTTATTTGATAAATTGTTAAACTTAATAATATGACAAGTCAAGAACTTTTGTTTACATTTATGAAAGTCAACCAAACCTTTGTTTAAATTTTTTGGGGTCAACGCCCTTTTTGTTTACATTTTTTAAGGTCAATGCCATTTTTGTTTACATTTTGTGGATCAATGACCCCTTTATTTACATTTCATGAGGGCAATGACCTTTTTTATATTTAGCCAAGTTCTCAACCTTTTTTTACATTTATGAAAGTCAAGAACCATTGTTTTGGGGTCAGAAACTTTTATTTACATTTTATTGGGCCACTGACAATTTTATTTACATTTTTGAAGGTCAACAACCTTTTTGTTGCCAAATTTTACAGTTTGTCTTCGGTGTTTAAGTTAAAATTGATGGTCAAGAAGGCTTTTTTTATCTGTTTAACGCAAGAAATCATCTAATATGAGCAGCTTCCTACATCCCAGACGTCTCAATAGTGTCTCCTCAAAAGCTTAGCGAGCTTGGTTAAGATGCTCATACACATCTATCTTATGGATTGGGCCTAGCAACAAATAACTACTACTTCATTTACGAGATATACGACGATATCGACATAGTTCAGCGAATTAAAAGACAAACTACGCTGCCACAAAATAGAATTGTGGAAATCCACTGTCCTATTTATTCCAAAAGGGACGAAAGTCTAGGGTTTAAGACGAAAAAAAGAATAATTTCGTTAATACAATCGATGTATTTGATCTTACACATAAGAATGTTCACTTTTTTCATCTTAATAATTAAAAATCGGAAGGAAATTCGACAAATATTTTTGTGTGGATAGTGAAATTTTTCTTTTTTTGAATTTGCACATTTTTTTTTAATAATTCCATATATTTAAAATATGATTCAATAATTCATTAGTAGTGCCGATAAAAGGCCCGATCGCATTACTTTTACAAGTTTCATTTCATTTATAATAAATTTTTCGATTGCGATTTCTTATGCACATGCAGATATCAATGAATCAGGGTTTCTCTTATTGTGCAGTGACATGGTTTAATTTACTGTCGCATGAATCACAAAAGTTCCACATAAATGACACAGCAATTTTATCACAAAAATGTAAGTCCATTAAAGTATAGTCATATGTAAATGTAATACAGAAAGTAGTATAAAAAAATATATATATGACAACAAAGAGTGAATATTATATATGAACACTTTAATTGGTGTTTTGTGGAAACGTGATATCAAAATTACGTATAAAAATGTATATGTATACATGTTTATATATGTATACTCGTTTGTGCACCAACCTATTTAGTTTATAATATAATATGCAAGACTCAGACTGTTTTTCGAAAAAAATGGTATATTTTGCTTTCTTTTTTCCAAATAATCTTTTCAGTGATCCTTCCGATATTCCAAGGATGCCAGTAAGTTTTCTGACTGTTAATCGTCGATTATTAAACACCAGCATCTTTATTTTATTGACGATCCTCTTTAAATAATTTTTACCAATCAAAACACTTGTTTCCTGCAAACAATTATCAGCGAAGATATTTTGCAACATTCTGAACGTTTCGGCACCAGAAACTTGAATAACTTCATTTCATCGTAAAAATGCACTTTATGTACTTCAGAAAGACAAGCGCATATATAAATGATCAGGATGACGAGACGAGTTGAAATCCTCATGTCTGTCTGTCCGTCCGTCTATTTGTGTAAGGTTTAATTTGAGTAAAAATTGAGATATCTTGATATCTCGTTCGTTTGTAAAAAATAACTCGAAAAAAAACAATTTCAAAAGGTGGGGGAGACCCCGCCCTCCCGTAAGTTTAATGTACATACATTCTGAACCACTGAAGCTACAACAATCAAATTCATCTAGCGCAAATATTATAAAAGATCCTACCGACAGTGTGAAAATGGTTGAAATTGGATGATACCCCAGCTCATTCTCCATACCGCGGTACTGTTAAAACTACGCGCGATACCCGTAACGTAGGGTGAAAAAGCCGGAGCAAAAGTTGTGGATGGATGTGGTATTTTAAATTGCCTCTGATTCTTTCCTTTTGAGTGTACAAATCGAGAAGCAATTAATATAACAGGATAGAACTTTGCACGAATAAAGCCCTTAGAGTATGCCGCCTTATGCCCAAAAATTGACCAAATCCAACAAAAACAGTTCAAGCCCCTAGATACCGAATGTTTGGAGCCCAACATTTACAATTGACTTTTTACTAATCTATAAATGAGCTTCAGAGAAAATCTTTTACTGACAGTAATATGTATCTCTGTGAACTACAAATGTGTTGAATCGGGCCAAACTTCGCTTTGTCTTCATATACATACAACTGTGATCCAATTGAAAAGTGAATTTTGTCCATTTCATCTCCTTTAAAGTAATCCCCTCCCGCTGCAATACACTTATGTCAACGAATTTTCCAGTCATCACAGCACTTGTATAAATTAATAATTCACCTTTCAATTTGATTACAGTAGTAATACTTGTATAAGATTTTCAAAGTTCCGGTTGATTTTATATCGTACCGCAAATATCGATCAATATGTGAGTTATCTCAATGAAAATGACAGGGCGTGTTTTACTCACAATAGTGTATATTTGTGCCGCGAAGAGATAAAATTGAGTGAAAACATCACCTAGTCCCCATATAAGTAATTTCGAAGTTTCGAACATCCGGCTGATTTTACTACATATAATTGTTGAGGGTATGTGAATCGCAGAGAATCTCAGAAAGACATTTTATTAGTATCTGGTATTGGAAAAAGTAGATAAATTCGGGTCTGTACTTATTATTGGGTAGTCGAAAAAGTCGTTTAGCATTTCTAATCAAACTTCAACTTATTTTTTTTTTATATTTATACTAATTAATTAATTATGTACCATTTTAGTTCACCACTTTTTGGCATTTGTAAGATAGAGGCATTACTCCATCAGTATAAAACTTTCATTGGTGTAAATCGAAACTTCTACACGAACTGACGTAGTATCCCTTTCCCTTTTTTATACAAAAATTTCAAAATATATTGAATTTCTTCATTATTTTCACTCATTTTTGAACAGCTGTACCTTTTTTCAACTTTCCTGAATTTATTTTTTTTTTTTGGTTAAATGAAGCTTTCTCACCTTTCCAGCACTATATTTCTATGACACAATGTGATTGGTAGCACTGGAGATATACGACTGCAACGACATCTATTGACAAAATACGAAAAGACTTTTTCGACTACCTAATATAAAGTTTTGCCAGCACCTAAAAGAATTTTCCGGCCTTTCATATGTTAAATATTCTTTGTTCTCGCAAATTGTATGATTTTAATGAATTCAAATTCGATTTTTATTCAATTACGTTTTTCGTGGTCAGTTACACTACAAATCATTATTATTATTGAGTTTTAAATTTAGATGCTTCTCATTTATAAGTATTTTTGATGACTTTGCATAAAACTTTTTCATAATAAAATTTGAAAACTGTTTTCATAAATCGTTTTAATATTTTAAATTGCTTTTGATTATTTCAAATACACGAGAATATTAATGCATTTGATGATAAATATAACTTTTGAATGACTTATTCATGAGAGACTCATAATAGAAAAAACAATGTTTTTGTCAAATTATAATTTATTTTCAAATTTTCAAAGTGAGAAATGACCTAAGGGGGGGGATCATTATTATTATTGATGCTTCTTTATAATAAGAATTTCTTTGCTGTTTTCAAAAAATATAATTGCCTGCAAAACGTTCAAACTAATAAAAAAATAAGAACACTATAAAAACCATCAACCACTTGCCAAATAAGAACACAAAGAAAAAAGTAAAAAACCAAATATTTCACTTAAAATTTTGTCGCGCGAAAATTTACAGCTGATCAAGCGTAAATTTCTACAGCTTCACACGTACATCTCTTTAGCGATCACCATTTACGGTCGCTACTGCTAAACCAAATCAATCGCTTCCATATATACATACATGTTTGTAGTGTGAATTTATATATCCGGGTACAATTCCTCATGCATACACACTTATCGAGCGAATGTAAATAGCTTTTAGCGTAGTTCATGGGGCAAACAGCGTCAACGAACCGTTTTGTGCAAATCGTCGCGCTCGTGTATCCATCAAAATTAAGGCAATAAAGTCGTCACTTAATAGTTAGAATTGTTCCGCAGCTGAGTTTTGCCTCGCGGATTAGTAGCGGAACGTAGGGAGGTGTAGGTGATTTAGTGGCCGTCAAGTGAGCATATGCTGGTGTACATATAAGGTGGGCTCAAAAAGTAAGATAGCTCAAATTCTGCGAAGTTTGTCTATTTAAAGTTTACTTTAATTTTATTTTATTTGAAAGCTGAGAAGATGACAATAATTAACCACACTCTGGCAGCAGCTCTCAGCTGATGAAATGATTTGAATAAAAGCACGTTTTTAAAGTTCCTATAACTTCTTATTTCGTAAATTGCAATGAAGAAATATTTTTTAATATTAAGAAGTTAAATTCATCATTACTGGAAGATGTGATCTGAGCACAGATATATGTAAGTGTTGGCATAAGAGTTTTGTTGCTGAAAAAGTTTATTTAAGGTGACCGACATTAATGTTAATATATGAAAAAGTTTTTAATGAAAAGAGGAAATCGCCATACTTTTTGAGCACACCTCGTATATGTACACACAGAGTATGCCACCCGTACAAAGGCTTCAATTAATATATTCTTATTTTTGTTCCTTTTCACGCTTTTCGTACTTTTTCTTAATGAATGTGCACTTGCTGCTGTGCACATTTATATAGTATATACACATATATACATATGTGTATTCATAGGTATATATTACGACATTTTTTATACATACTCTTTGGCTTAAGCTTTTGTATATTAGTCTTACAACTATCATTCATAAAAAGAGAAGTATGCCCTATTTTAGAATAAGATAATGCTTTTTACTTTAAGACCCGGGAAAAACCATCCAAAACTGCTTACCACTGAGTTTGTAATCTTCACGTCGAAAGCATTGATACTTTCCAATGTGTTACAATAATGTGCCTGATCCAATATTCACAACTTATGTGAGACCTGAATTATTGATGAGGTCTCATGGATGTATGTACATCCATAATTTTTATATTATCATGTAATCTTTCTATAGACAAAGTTATAAATTGCTTCTAAACCTATCTCATTAAATACGTCTTCTTCTTCTTAATTGGCGTAGATACTGCTTATGTGATTATAGCCGAGTTTACAACTGCGCGCCAGTCGTTATTCTTTTTCGCTGTTTTGAGTCAATTCGAAATACCAAGGGCAGCCAGGTCCATCTCCACTTGATCTCTCCAACGGATGTCTTCCTCTTCCTCTGTTTCCCCGGCGTGTACTGCCTCAAATATTTTCAGAGCTGGATTCGAATGACATGACCTAGCCAGCATAACCACTGTCGCTTAATTCGCTGAACTATTTCAAGGTCGACCAAGAATCTTTCTCTCGAAAACTCGTACTCGAATCATCAGATGTTGTCATTGTCCATGCCTTTGCATCATATAGTAGGACGGATGTGATGAATGACTTATAGAGTTCGGTCTTTCTTTGTCGAGAGAGGACTTTACTTCTCAATAGTCTACTCAGTACGAAGTAGCACCTGCTGGTAAGAGTTATTTTGCGTTGAATTTCGAGGCTAACGTTGTTGTTAGTATTAATACTGTTTCCAAGATAGACAAAATTATCTACGACCTTGTTGTGTCAACAGTGACGTTGAAGCTAGTCGCGAGTGCGACGACTATTTGTTTGATGACAGGAAATATTTCGTCTTGCCCTCGTTCACTACCAGACCCATTTGCTTCGCTTCTTTGTCCAACCTGGAGTTGTACACTTTTGTAGAAGATTGTGCCTTCTCTATTCAGATCTGCAGATCGAATTATTCTCTTGAAGAAATCACTCGATAGGTAGTCCCCTTCTCTGAAACCTCGTTGGGTATCGAAAGGCTCGGAGAGGTCTTTCTCGATCCTTCGGAGCTTTTGGTATTGCTCAACGTCGGAGAGGTCCTTCCCGATCCTGACGGATCTTTGCGGGGATCCAAAATTCAGACATAGCGGCAGTTCCTTTTCTTGCTGTCAAAAGAAACTTTGAAATCGCCGAAGAGGTAATGTGTTTCGATCTCCTTTTCACGAGTCTTTCCCAAAATTTGCCGCATGGTGAATATCTAGCCAGTTGAGATTTTCGAGTTCTGAAGCCACAATGATAAGGTCCAATCAGTTTTATGACGGTGGACTTTAATCTTTTACACGGTTCGCTCGATAAAACCTTATATGCGATGTTGAGAAGGTTTATCCCACTGTAGTTGTCGCAGATTTTAGGATCTCCCTTTTTGTGGATTGGGCAAAGCACACTTAAATTCACTGATACATGCTCCTTATCAGTTCATCGCCGTCTAGCTCGGCCGGCAATCCATCGGCACGCTGTTTTGTTGTTCTTCAAAGGGGTAATTGCTATTTGAACTTCTTCGTAGTCGTCTTCTTCATCGTCTTCGATTGGAAAATCGGCTTTAGCATATCCAAGTGTTATGTTTTTACTGTTGTTCATCAGGCTGAAGAAATCTGCAATCCATAATTTGAGTATGCTCTAGGCATCAGTCGCTAAATCACCTCTGGGAGTTGAACTATACCGTCCGGTCTTGAAACCTTCTCTTAGTCATCGTATCTTTGCCGGCTTATCAAGCTCTTCATACTTACGTATTTCGGCCTTTGTGTTTTTTCTGCAAATGCGTCCCGCTTCACTCTTTTTTAAACTCATTTTTGCTAAACTACTGTCTACTGTTATAAACATTTGTGTGATATATTCAGCACCAGTTTCACTGTTTCATAAAAATGATTGCAACATTTTATGGTACTCTCATTTTAATTTCATATATTTACATGAACATTTCGTGACTTTCTGCCGTCGCTGAAAATTCGCTGGAAACATTGTCTTATCTCCAAAAATATGTTTTGAGATAGTAAATTCTCAAAAATTCAAATTGTACTTATACAATTTATGTACATATGTATATTCTCTTTGCCAGTTCCTGCTTTTTGTTTATTTACTTTTTTGTACTGTATGTGTTTTCTTCCAAAAAAGCAAGCTTATGCGCATGCGCAACTTCATACAACTTAATCAGCGAGTGCCTGCTTGCCCACTGAACGCTTGAAGTAATATAAAAGGAAAGTTAAAAGGCAAATCAACAAGCAAACAAATTCATAAAGTTCAACATACTTTAAAGTACAAAAAGAAAAAAGCGTACTTGTGGACATTAGGGTTGTTCAGATATACATTATGATAAAAAATGTATAATAGACTCAAAATTGTATTTATTTTACATTATTAAAAGTAGTTGCATGTATTTACTCTGTAAAATTATTTTTAACTTGAAAATTGCAGGAATTAACTATGCCTTTGTCCCTGAAAAAATATATTATTCCATATTTATTTGTAATTATTTTTACTAACGAAAACAAGTCACTAAATCAGTTTAAACTATCAAAAATCTTTTTTTTTTAATATTTATGAATTAGAATAGAATATGTCGTCTAATGATAGTTTCCATCTATAAAAATACTTAGATATAGTAAAGTATTTCTTTGTAAAAGTTGGTGAAATCAAAGGGAACTAGGGAAAAAGGGCAATCGTAACCTTACTGGAAATATCCTATGTATACCAAAATAAAACGAAGAAATCGTCAAATTACTTTCATCGATAATTTCTACGAAGACCGATTCAAGTGATTTTAGCATGCCAAAAGTGTTCTAAATTTGATAGAAATTGTCCAAATACTTCATCTAGTATATACAGAGTGATGGTAATCAAGAATTTGCTTTGCTTTGCGTCAGATATTTGTTTTGACTGAAAAGTTCAATGCAATTTGTATCACTCCGTTCCATTAAAAATAGGGTAAATGGTTATTATCATTCAAAAGAACATTCCGTGGCATTTATTTTTTAAAGATTATCTCTTCCAAATCTTGACCGCGCCTACGTATCAGATGGTTCCTACGTTGAGTCCACTTTTCGATGACTCGTTGCAGCATTTCGAGTGTAACTCCAGTAACTGGCGAATGACAGAGGTGATGTTTTGTTCCAAGGCCTGAATCGAAGTGGAATTGTCCGCTTAGACTTTAGACAGAACCCCAAAGGAAAAATTCTGACAGTATGATATCACACGATCTTGGTGGCCAATCGGTCGGTCGAAAACATGAAGCTACCTGATCACCGAAGTGTTCTCTCAATAAATCCGTTGATTTATGTGTGGGAAGTGGCGCCGTCATGTTGAAACTGAATGTCGCCGCTATCACGAGATTCAATTACAGGCATCAAATAGTCGCTTATCATGGCGCAATAACGGTCGCCATTGACGGTGTCGTTCTCACTGGCATAATTTTGAAAGAAATATGGACCGATGATTCCACCGGCATCGTTGTTTTTTCTGGATAAAGTGGTAGCTCGTGAATCTCTCTAGGTTGCTCTTCGTGCAAAATGCAGTAATTTTGTTTCTTTACATACCCATTGAGCTAGAAATAGACCTCATCCCCGAGCAAAATTTGATTCGAAAACGTCGGATCTTCTTGAAACTTTTCAAGAGCACATTAAGCGAAGCGCTGTCGTTTGGGAATGTCGAGCGGCTTCAGTTCTTGCACCAGCTGTTTTGTATACTTTCAGTTTAAGATCTCGAAGTAAATAAATGGCGACGAACCGACTTTCCACGGTCTTCGCGTACACTCTGAGCTCCGGCTGCTATATTTTCTTCTCTGCGTATTGGACGCGGTCTATTCGGTCCAGTATTATCCAATAATGCATGCTGGGTCTCAAGATGGGTGATGGTGTTGCGAATAGTACGCTGAGTAGGCCGATTATTTTGATATGTTTTCGTTACCGAACGAGAATTTTCGCAGTAAAGTTGAAGACGTTGTTCAGGCGTAAGTCTTTACACGCGTGATCTGTCGAAAAAAAAATTGAAAAAAATACCTCTACTTGGATCACCCGTTAGTTTGTAAGAACTAACATCTTTGCAAAATAATTGGTCCTAGACACATAAATATATTATTTCTACATGAAAGTCTTTCTCTGATAGGACCACCTCCATATCGAATAATTAGTTACTAGGTTTCAAAAAGTACATCCCTAACTTGTCAAAACTGCTTAAATATTTACTTACAAAATTTGTTTGCATAACTACAAAAATAAAATAAATAAAAGCAAAACAGCTAATAAAAAACGCACAAATTAAAGACTCATAAAGATAAATAATACCAAAAAATAACACGTTCTTTTTTCGAATGATTTCTTATTGCAACACGTGTCCCACACACCTACAAATGTCATAAGGAGGCCGTCTCCCAGTGCTGGACTTTACTTTATTGGACTGGATTATGAATTCTGATTTGGATTACGTGCCGTCGCCAGGAAGATGAAACGTCACGTCAACATGACCGCAGGCAAATAAATAGATATGGATATATGTACATACATACATATATATGTAAGTACACACACACATACAAATAATATCCGTATATTACTTTCTACTGTACTTTAAATGAATACATAAACAGTTGTAGTCGTATTTAGTTATATGTGTGAGTGTACACTTGAGAGGTGATACCAATATGTCGAGGCGCACTTCTTGCTCCTTCCTCTCCCCTCGGTGTCCACAATTGTTTGGTCTCACGTAAAGATCAAATATCGCAATGTGATGCATTGCCGCACGTTGTGGCGAGATAAAATCGCATATCTACACAATTTTGTTTGTATTTTTTGTATTTCTAGCGCTTTGCTCGCACCGCCCGCACTTTTTTAATGTTTATTAGTATTTTTTTTTTTTTTTACTTTGACAGTATGTGTGACGGCTCATGCTTGCCGCCGTCAATGTTGCAACTATTATTTGTTTTTGTTTTGCTTTGTCGGGGTTTTGTCTTTATAGGAGATAACGCTCCGAATGCACTAATTTGATGCAATGGGTGCTTGGGCACAAGCGATACAAAAGTAAACAAAATATTTCATTACACAATACACACACGCCACATGGCATATGCCATAAAGGCACGAAATGAAGGAAGATAATTTTTGACTTACCAAGAGTTGTCTTCAAAGTCTTAGCGGCCGTACGTTGATTTTTGTACTATTTAAAATCCTTTATTAAATTCAATTGTCTAAGAAATCGATTTTTGCTGTGCTGCTGAATAGCTGAATTTCAAATTATTATGAAAATGGTTATACGCACATTTGATCTACTTTTTGCACGGTTAACTAGGACGGTAAATATAGAAGTAAAGCCGTGTCGTTTCGGCCATTTTTAATTTTTCGTTTGCTTTTGCCATTTTATGGTCGTAATTATCATCCTGTGCTCGCTATTCATCGCATTGTTCAAGAGCCAATAATATAAAGTATTGCTGCCCTTCAGGCAGGTGTTGCTGAAGACAGCAATTTGTCGATACTAAGACGTTCTCAAGAATTTGGACTGTCTTAAACCGCAACCTGGCGGATTTTGAGAAAGAATAATTGGGCTTTCATCAGTATAAAATTGTTCTCACTCATGAACTGAAGACATTGACCGTAAACGTCATAAATTTGTTGATTTTGCCTTGGAACACCTTCAAAACGGTAACGATTTTTTATGAAAATATTTTCTCCAATGAGGCTTTCTTTCTTCTGAGTGGTGCGGTGAATAAAAACAACTGTCGATTCTGGTGCGCAGAACATCCACAAATTGTTCATGAACAACGATTACATTCACCAATTCAATGTACAGCAAAAGGCTCCACAAACTCTCCCACGCGTGACGGGGTTGGAAACATTGATCATCACCGACATGATGTACGGATGGGTCGAAATCTTCAGCGCGACGTGTAAAACTACGCTGGTCACTGAAAAAAGTCCTGTCCAGTGTCTGCCGAAGGTTAGAGAGAAACCTCACAGGTGAACTATGGAACTCTAGGAAAACAGAGCTTCCTGCAGACGTTTATTCAACAAGCCCCGTAGTGGGTCAACTGACGACTGACCGTTGCGTAAAACGGGACCTGCAATATTCAATTCCGAGTTAAGAAAGGCAAAGTGGACTTCATGGAAAAGCTTCTGCAAAAAAGTGGAGTGCTGTCATGAGTACTTTAGGTTCAGGCGTATCCTCGTCTCACCTTCCCGAGCAATACGTCTTCCTTGCCCTTGGCGATGAATTCGTTAAACCCATTTAAATCCGCGGGACCGGATGGCATCATACCAACGCAGCTGCAGTATGCACTAAGGTATCATGCAAGGAACGTTGGCACCTATCTAAGTGAAGTGCATAAGACCGGGTTACAGCCCAGGGTCCTGGAACCGGGTCAGAGTTACGTTCATCCCGAAGGCTGATTGGGGACTCTCACGTTCCGGCCAAGAACTTCCGGCCCATCACCTTCTCCTCCTTCTTACCAAAAACTGTGCAGAGACTCATGGACTGGTACATAAGGAGGCACCTTCGGAGGGACCATTTATCAGGAGCGCAACATGCTTATTGTAAAAGGAAGTCGGTGGATATTACCCTGCATACTATCGTGCCAAGGCTTGAGGAAGCCAATAGGATCAAAGAATTTGCTGTTGGGACCGTCTTTGATATTGAAGGAGCTTTCAATAATGTACTGGCGGAAGCAGTCGTAACTGCTCTGAACGGTCTTGGAATTGAATCAAACCCCAAACTTCTCATTTCTTTTGCAAATTGCGGAAATATCTGGGGCTCATCATGGATAGGAAGCTTTCTTGGAAGCCTTTTTGCCATTTTTGGATTCCAGGGTAATAATCAGGTTGGGATTTTTTTTAAAGCGTTATTTGCTATCAAAATAGTTTGTTTTTGATTCCAGGATAACATTCGTAAGGGAATTTGATCGAACACCTCATTTTGAATTCAAAATTTTCTTCTAAAAACCCCATAAATAAATAACACTCGTTTATTATTGAAATTCAGTTGTTCTTCTTTATTCAAATGTTCGTCTTTCATAATAATTAACTTAATTATTATCTAAAAAAATATATATGTGTATATTTAAAATGTATTTATCGTTCTATTAACAAAAAATAGCATAACTCCAAAGTACTCACTTCTCAGCGTGCGCTTGTTAAAACGAAGTCAACTGCTTGGCATGCTACACACATTTTTTGTTATATCGTCGCCTTTATACATTCTTATACATATATATTTACCGTTATTGCTTCTGAGTCTTTATTTTTATAAATTAATTTATATATGTATCTCAAATAATTAAAAATACAACTAAAAAAAAAGTTGAATAAACTTTAAAGTAAATACATATATATTATATTCAAAGCGCTTACTGGCTAATTGCGAAAAATACTCATATTTCGCGTGCTTTTATAATAGAGATTATAAGCTAAAATGCTAACCAAAAAAAATTAGTTGAATTCGCTTCACTTTCATCAACATGTTTAGTACATTTTTTATAAAAAAAAATCAAAAAATTGCGCTAAAATTAAATATGAAACTATTTTTTTTTATTTAATTAAATTATAAAAAAGGGTATGCTAAATAAAATCGCTTACATTTACGAAAAAAATTTCAAAATAAAAAAATTTAATTAAATTAATTTAAAAGTATAATTTTCAATAAGCAGTTTTGTTGTTGTTTGTATGTAGTAGAAGCAGTATGCGTTACGCCATCAAAGTATTTCAAAGTATAATTCGCTGCTCTGTACTTTGCTTAGTTTCGTTTAGCATTATTGTTGTTTATGACGATGATTATTATCATGTATGTGTTTGTGTGTGTTTGCAAATGTCTTTATAAGCATTAACTGTTTTTACCCTAATCAGCGGCGCCGCGTTCAGCAGCCGTTACGAGTAAAACGCTACCAGTATCAATAATAATAAATTTCTTAATCAATGATCACAACTCTTATTTTAATATGTATGTATGTATATAAAAAAAATTGAATGCTCATTTAGTGTTTTCAATTTTTTTTGCTTGCTTTTCCTTTTTGTTTTTGTTTTCTATAGTAATTGTATATGAAAATGTATAGTTTCAGTATTTGTTTTTGTTTTTACTTATTTTTACTCTCATTAGCAAAAAACTAATAGATTTGAAATTCACAAGCTCAACTCCCTTTATTTTTATATTTTTTTAATAATATTTTATTTTTTTTTTTTATATGGTGTTAAAAAATGTATTTCTTTTTTAGAATGTTAACTTTGCGCATTTTGATTTGTAGGCATTACTTTTAATGGAGTGTTGTTGTTGCATTTTGTTTTTATTTATTTTTTATTTATATTTTTTCGATAATTTGTAGACTTTGCGTTTTTCTTTTTGTTTTTTATTTTCCTCCAATCTCAGTTAACTTTATTTATGTATAATTATTTCTTAACCCTTAAAACATTTGTATACATACATACTATAGTTGAAATATGTATAAAATTCGCGTTTTGATATCGAAGTTAATGTGTAAAATATTTATTTATTTCAATAATTTTATTAAGGCATGTCACAGTGCGTCTCTACACCTGTCTTAATGTGTAAAGAACGCAGTGGCATACCGTTATGTGGCTGCATTGCAAAGGAATCTCAACTCATGTCATCTCATGAGTGTGTGTATTTGTGTGTACAAATGACTGAGCATTGTGTGTGTGTGGAATCGTGTTTTTTGTGTAATCTACTTATTGCTTTTATGTGCGTCTTGTATATTTGTATGTTGGTTGCTTGCAGATTGTAGTTGTAGATATGTATGTATGTGGCTTGCATGTATATGGTGTTGGAGGATGTTGAAGCATCTTAGTTTAGTATTCAGTGGCACTCACGTTGCTATTCGCACTAAAGAAGTGGCTGTAATGAGAGAGAGAGAAAAAAATTTAAATTAATTAAAATTAATTAGCATACAAAAATTGTTTAAAATTTAATTAACATATTTTTTAAATTTATTTTGAAATTTTTACACGCTTTTAAAGTCGCTAAGTTTCCGCTGACAATGTCATAATTACATTAATATACATATCGTCACCTAAAATTCAAAATAACATAACATCACTTTTCATAAGTTTACAGACGAAGAAAAAACGACATAATAGAAACCACTCACATTGAAACAAAATTTTAGTTTTGGTTATAAAGTGGTTATATATTGGTTATAACTGTCAATTGAAGCTGCAAATTTTATGCAACATATACGTAATATGATGTAGTGAATTGTAAGTAATATAAAATATAGTTTCGAATTTTTTGGTGACACATTTTGCATTTTAGGTGACGATATATTTCCTTATCTAGCAATTATACTCTAGGTACTGCTTTTCTGCACAGGCCCAGCAATGGTTTTAGGTACAACGTTTCTGGATAGGCCCTGCAACGGTTTAGGGTACAGCTTTTACGGATAGGCCCTGCACCGGTTTAGGGTACAGCTTTTACGGATAGGCCCTGAAGCGGTTCAAGGCACAGCTTTTACGGATAGGCACTGCAACGGTTTAGGGTACAGCATTCCTGAATGGACCCTGCAACGGTTTAGGGTTCAGCTTTTGTGGATAGGCCCTGCACCGGTTTAAGGTACAGCTTTCGTGGATAGGCCCTGCACCGGTTTAGGGTACAGCTTCTGTGGATAGGCCCTGAAACGGTTTTAGCCACAGCTTTTGTGGATAGGCCCTGCACCGGTTTAGGGTACAGCTTTTCTGGATAGGCCCTGCAACGGTTTAGGGTACAGCTTTTCTGGATAGGCCCTGCAACGGTTTTAGCTACAGCGTTTCTGGATAGGCCCTGCAACGGTTTAGGGTACAGCTTTTCTGGATAGGCCCTGCAACGGTTTTAGCTACAGCGTTTCTGGATAGGCCCTACAGCGTTTCTGGATAGGCCCTGCACCGGTTTAGGGTACAGCTTTTCTGGATAGGCCCTGCACCGGTTTAGGGTACAGCTTTTACGGATAGGCCCTGCAACGGTTTTAGGTACAGCTTTTCTGGATAGGCCCTGCAACGGTTTAGGGTACAGCTTTTCTGGATAGGCCCTGCAACGGTTTAGGGTACAGCTTTTATGGATAAGCCCTGCTACGGTTTAGGGTAGAGCTTTTCTGGATAGCCCCTGAAACGGTTTCGGGTACAGCTTTTATGGATAAGCCCTGCAACGGTTTTAGGTACAGCTTTTCTGGATAGGCCCTGCAACGGTTTAGGGTACAGCTTTTATGGATAGGCCCTGCAACGGTTTAGGGTACAGCTTTTGTGGATAGGCCCTGAAACGGTTTAGGGGTACAGCTTTTGTGGATAGGCCCTGAAACGGTTTTAGCTACAGCTTTTCTGGATAGGCCCTGCAACGGTTTTAGGTACAGCGTTTCTGGATAGGCCCTGCAACGGTTTTAGGTACAGCTTTTCTGGATAGGCCCTGCAAACGGTTTTAGGTACAGCTTTTCTGGATAGGCCCTGCAACGGTTTAGGGTACAGCTTTTCTGGATAGGCCCTGAAACGGTTTAGGGTACAGCTTTAGTGGATAGGCCCTGCAACGGTTTAGGTACAGCTTTTCTGGATAGGCCCTGCAACGGTTTAGGGTACAGCTTTTCTGGATAGGCCCTGCAACGGTTTAGGGTACAGCTTTTCTGGATAGGCCCTGCAACGGTTTTAGGGTACAGCTTTTGTGGATAGGCCCTGCAACGGTTTAGGGTACAGCTTTTCTGGATAGGCCCTGCAACGGTTTAGGGTACAGCTTTTCTGGATAGGCCCTGCAACGGTTTAGGGTACAGCTTTTCTGGATAGGCCCTGCAACGGTTTAGGGTACAGCTTTTGTGGATAGGCCCTGAAACAATTTAGCTACAGCTTTTGTGGATAGGCCCTGCAACGGTTTTAGGTACAGCTTTTCTGGATAGGCCCTGCAACGGTTTAGGGTACAGCTTTAGGTACAGCGTTTCTGGATAGGCCCTGCAACGGTTTAGGGTACAGCTTTTCTGGATAGGACGTGCTACGGTTTAGGGTACAGCTTTAGTGGACAGGCCCTGCAACGGTTTTAGGTACAGCTTTTCTGGATAGGCCCTGAAACGGTTTAGGGTACAGCTTTTGTGGATAGGCCCTGCAACGGTTTAGGGTACAGCGAGTCTGGATAGGCCCTGCAACGGTTTAGGTACAGCTTTCTGGATAGGCCCTGAAACGGTTTAAGGTACAGCTTTCCTGGTTAAACAGTGTGGATAGGCCCTGCAACGGTTTAGGCTACACTTTTGTGGATAGGCCCTTCAACGGTTTAGGTACAGCTTTTTTGGATAGGCCCTGAAACGGTTTAGGTTTTGTGGATAGCCCTGCAACGGTTTAGGTACAGCTTTTGTGATAGGCCCTAAACGGTTTAGGTACAGCCTATTCTGGATAGACCCTGCAACGGTTTTAAGTACAGCTTTTCTGGATAGGCCCTGCAACGGTTTAGGGTACAGCTTTTAAGGATAGGCCCTGAAACGGTTTAGGGTACAGCTTTTATGGATAGGCCCTGAAACGGTTTAGGGTACAGCTTTTGTGGATAGGCTCTGCAACGGTTTTAGATTCAGCGTTTCTGGATAGGCCCTGAAACGTTTTAGGCTACAGCTTTTGTGGATAGGCCCTGAAACGGTTAAGACTACAGCTGAAAACCGTTTCAGGGCCTATCCACAAAAGCTGTAGCTAAACCGTTGCAGGGCCTATCCACAAAAGCTGTAGCTAAACCGTTTCAGGGCCTATCCAGAAAAGCTGTAGCCTAAACCGTTGCAGGGCCTATCCACAAAAGCTGTAGCCTAAACCGTTGCAGGGCCTATCCAGAAAAGCTGTACCCTAAACCGTTTCAGGGCCTATCCACAAAAGCTGTACCCTAAACCGTTTCAGGGCCTATCCACAAAAGCTGTAGCTAAACCGTTTCAGGGCCTATCCACAAAAGCTGTACCCTAAACCGTTGCAGGGCCTATCCAGAAAAGCTGTACCTAAAACCGTTGCAGGGCCTATCCAGAAAAGCTGTACCCTAAACCGTTGCAGGGCCTATCCAGAAAAGCTGTACCCTAAACCGTTGCAGGGCCTATCCACAAAAGCTGTAGCCTAAACCGTTTCAGGGCCTATCCACAAAAGCTGTACCCTAAACCGTTGCAGGGCCTATCCAGAAAAGCTGTACCCTAAACCGTTGCAGGGCCTATTCACAAAAGCTGTACCCTAATTCGAAGCAGGTCCTATCCAGAAAAGCTGTACCTAAAACCGTTGCAGGGCCTATCCACAAAAGCTGTAGCCTAAACCGTTTCAGGGCCTATCCAGAAACGCTGTACCTAAAACCGTTGCAGGGCCTATCCACAAAAGCTGTACCTAAAACCGTTGCAGGGCCTATCCACAAAAGCTGTAGCCTAAACCGTTTCAGGGCCTATCCAGAAAAGCTGTACCCTAAACCGTAGCAGGGCCTATCCAGAAAAGCTGTACCCTAAACCGTTTCAGGGCCTATCCAGAAAAGCTGTACCCTAAACCGTTGCAGGGCCTATCCAGAAAAGCTGTACCTAAAACCGTTTCAGGGCCTATCCAGAAAAGCTGTACCCTAAACCGTTTTGCAGCTGTACCCTAAACCGTTGCAGGGCCTATCCAGAAAAGCTGTACCTAAAACCGTTGCAGGGCCTATCCACTAAAGCTGTACCCTAAACCATTGCAGGGCCTATCCAGAAAAGCTGTACCTAAACCGTTGCAGGGCCTATCCAGAAAAGCTGTACCCTAAACCGTTGCAGGGCCTATCCAGAAAAGCTGTACCCTAAACCGTTGCAGGGCCTATCCAGAAAAGCTGTACCCTAAACCGTTGCAGGGCCTATCCACAAAAGCTGTAGCCTAAACCGTTGCAGGGCCTATCCACAAAAGCTGTACCCTAAACCGTAGCAGTGCCTATCCAGAAAAGCTGAACCTAAAACCGTTGCAGGGCCTATCCACAAAAGCTGTACCCTAAACCGTTGCAGGGCCTATCCAGAAAAGCTGTACCCTAAACCGTTGCAGGGCCTATCCACAAAAGCTGTAGCCTAAAACCGTTTCAGGGCCTATCCAGAAAAGCTGTACCCTAAACCGTTGCAGGGCCTATCCAGAAAAGCTGTAGCCTAAACCGTTGCAGGGCCTATCCAGAAAAGCTGTACCCTAAACCGTTGCAGGGCCTATCCAGAAAAGCTGTATCCTAAACCGTTGCAGGGCCTATCCACAAAAGCTGTACCGTAAACCGTAGCAGGGCCTATCCACAAAAGCTGTACCCTAAACCGTTGCAGGGCCTATCCAGAAAAGCTGTACCTAAACCGTTGCAGGGCCTATCCAGAAAAGCTGTACCCTAAACCGTTGCAGGGCCTATCCACAAAAGCTGTACCCTAAACCGTAGCAGGGCCTATCCAGAAAAGCTGTACCCTAAACCGTTTCAGGGCCTATCCAGAAAAGCTGTACCTAAAACCGTTGCAGGGCCTATCCACTAAAGCTTTACCCTAAACCGTAGCAGGTCCTATCCAGAAAAGCTGTACCCTAAACCGTTGCAGGGCCTATCCAGAAAAGCTGTACCCTAAACCGTTTCAGGGCCTATCCAGAAAGCTGTACCTAAACCGTTGCAGGGCCTATCCACAAAAGCTGTACCTAAACCGTTGCAGGGCCTATCCACAAAAGCTGTACCCTAAACCGTAGCAGGGCCTATCCAGAAAAGCTGTACCCTAAACCGTTGCAGGGCCTATCCACAAAAGCTGTACCTAAAACCGTTGCAGGGCCTATCCACAAAAGCTGTACCTAAACCGTTGCAGGGCCTATCCACAAAAGCTGTACCCTAAACCGTTGCAGGGCCTATCCAGAAAAGCTGTACCCTAAACCGTTGCAGGGCCTATCCACAAAAGCTGTACCCTAAACCGTAGCAGGGCCTACCCAGAAAAACTGTACCCTTATCTGTAGCAGGGCCTATCCAGAAAAGCTGTAGCCTAAACCGTTGCAGGGCCTATCCACAAAAGCTGTACCCTAAACCGTTTCAGGGCCTATCCAGAAAAGCTGTACCCTAAACCGTTGCAGGGCCTATCCACAAAAGCTGTAGCCTAAACCGTTGCAGGGCCTATCCAGAAAAGCTGTACCCTAAACCGTTGCAGGGCCTATCCATAAAAGCTGTACCCTAAACCGTTGCAGGGCCTATCCAGAAAAGCTGTACCCTAAACCGTTGCAGGGCCTATCCACAAAAGCTGTACCCTAAACCGTTGCAGGGCCTATCCAGAAAAGCTGTAGCCTAAACCGTTGCAGGGCCTATCCAGAAAAGCTGTACCCTAAACCGTTGCAGGGCCTATCCAGAAACGCTGTGCCCTAAACCGTTTCAGGGCCTATCCACAAAAGCTGTACCCTAAACCGTTGCAGGGCCTATCCACAAAAGCTGTAGCCTAAACCGTTTCAGGGCCTATCCAGAAAAGCTGTACCCTAAACCGTTTCAGGGCCTATCCAGAAAAGCTGTAGCCCTAAACCGTTTCAGGGCCTATCCAGAAAAGCTGTACCCTAAACCGTTTCAGGGCCTATCCACAAAAGCTGTAGCCTAAACCGTTTCAGGGCCTATCCAGAAAAGCTGTACCCTAAACCGTTTCAGGGCCTATCCACAAAAGCTGTAGCCTAAACCGTTTCAGGGCCTACAAAAGCTGTACCTAAAACCGTTGCAGGGCCTATCCACAAAAGCTGTAGCCTAAACCGTTTCAGGGCCTAAAAGCTGTGGCTAGATTCTCGCTATTTAATATAAGTCTCTTTTAGTTCATTTTTAGTTGAAATATGTTTCAATAAATAACACAATTTTCTACAAAATTGGTTGATTTCTTAAATAGAAAAAGTTTCTATAATAATATTTCATTAACAAACTTAAGCCAGTCTGCTGCTGAACCATTCAATAACACCAATTATTTTTTACACTAAATTTCCAGTTATTTTGTCAACCAAACAAATACTTTTTAATGTTGGCTGACGAAATTGTTGCGTTTTCTTTTACTTATATTTTTAATGGCAATCAATAAATTGCTACTATTTGCATATTTAATTATTTAAAGTCAAATTTTTGCAGTTTGTGGTCGTGCTTGACCTATTGAGAGCGCGTTACGAAATTATCGGAAATGCTCAATGCTCAATTAGCCAATAAGTGCATTCTCCGAGAAAAAGAAATAGTAAATATACCTTTGCTTTATTTTTGTATAGCATGCAATAATTGTCGCGCTTAAATGTTGACGATTATAAAAGTCAGCGTTATGTGGCGTCACAAACTCAGCTGCAGAATAGAACGCAAATGAAAATGTGCGTAATGTGTGTAACAATATAGGGGCAACCAGTGTTTTGATATAAATTTATACTATGCACAACATACATATGTGTATAAATTGTGACAAAAAAGCACCCCGAAAATGTATTTAAATTCGCCGGGTAAATGATATCGTCATGGTAAACGTTCTCTCGTCTCCGACGCTTCCTTCTAGGTGTTACAAACTTCGTGTCAAACTTAATATACCCGGTTTAGGATATAAAAAAGTGGTTAGGAGATACACTCAATATTTAAAGTTTTCGTGAAATCCATAGGTTATTCACCTATACATATATGCAGAAGCAGCAGGTGTTTCCTAAAAACTTAAATAAATTTTATGTGGAAGGAATGGCAGCCGAGTCTTTTATTAGTATTTAATCCAAATGCTAATTTTTTCACAATTGGTGGATGTTTAGAATCCAGCTATTCTGCTTGATGGAAATCAATTTCACTTTCAAAAGTTTATGCTATAGCTAGTTGAGACTAGTTTTTTCAAAGCACGTAAGTATTTCTTATTTACAGATGCCCTGCTAATTACCTACTCTTCCGTCTAATCGTCGCTGCTGGCCGACATGTCGTATGAGTAACATTTATTTGATTAAATTAAAAACGGAGACGACGACTGCGATCAATGTGGCAGCGCGCTTTATGGTGTGACACATTTGTCACTTATGCTCTCATTAACTTTCCGCTTGTTTTGCTTTTTGTTTGTTTGTTTGTTTTCGCAATTGCAATGAGAGGTAATGCAACAAGTGCACGATGCATATGTATGCGTGTATGTGTATTTTTGCAGTTATCAACAGAAATGTGCGAGCTTTTCGGGGTTTCCATTCATGCTTTTCAGTTCATTAACTGTATTGTTCCGCCGTTGCTGCAGTTCATTCATAAAGCGGAAGTTACTGCCCAATTATAGGTACGCATGTGGAGATTTGGTTTATGGCAAAGTGAATGCTTAAGCATAAATGTACATATGTACATACATATGTATACATATATCACATACTGGTATGTAAGTATGTTTAAATAGTAAATTATGAATGAACGCTTGTGCCTAATTTCCGTGCTGTCTCTAATTAACCAATATTTAGCAAACAAAATAAACGTACAATTGTACAACAACAACTATAACAACACAAATAGCAACAAAGTTGTAGAATTGTGCAATATATTTATGTCACCACGGCTATGACGCTCATTGAGCTAAATTCGCTGATAATGAATGAAAGGCACGCAAGCGCAACATTTGGCACAAACTCGTACACACACACACACACTCACGCAAGAGCAAAAGCATTCACTTGCGATAAATTAATCTACACTTAGCGCGTGTGATTCATGCAATCAACAGCAAAATGAAAACAACACAACACAACACATACATATACAAAGAAGTTCTTAAATTTACTTATATGACCATATAGTAGGGTATGTGGGGTATACAACGCAGAGCATGCAAAAACAAAAACAAAATATGACAGAAATTTCTCATTGCCTCATTCAAATATTTTGAGTTTCAAAGCGACAACAAGCGCTTTGCCTACTGCTCTAAATTAGATTTTGAAGCTCAGCCTATCAAATATTTATACTGTGCGCACACTGCAGCAGCGCTATAAATAGTAAATGTTATCAAAATTGAAAAAAATATATATATATTTAAAAAAATTAGAATTGAAGCAGCGAAAACATAAAGTTAGGCTGCGCCAAAGGTATAATACCCTTCACAAATAAACTAGTTTTCATACGATGCAAGTATCTGATTATGATCGGTCAGTTTTTATGGCAGCTATATGCTATAGTAACCCGATCTGAACAATTTCTTCGCAGATTATACCATTATCTTAGACAATAATATACAATAAATATAAATTTCTTGAAGATATCTCTTCGAACAAAAAAAATTTCCTTTCAAACACTGAATTCCGATCGTTCAGTTTGTATGACAGCTAAGTTATATAGTGGTCTAAAATTAGTTGTTCCAACAAATGAGCAGCTTCTTGGGGAGAAAAAAACGTGTGCCAAGTTTCACATCCATATCTCAAAAACTTAGGGACTAATTAGCTTGTATACAGAGAGACTGACAGAGAAACATGGCTAATTATTCCTTTATTTTCACGATTCCTTCTGGCTATTACTAACTTTGGAACTTGACTTTAACAACTGTTTCGAGGCTTGGAAAAAACGTTGGCACAAGTGTATTGTGAACAAGGAGGACTACTTTGAGGGAGGCGACATAGATTTTCAAGAATTAATTAAGAATTTAAAATTATGAACAAAGTCTTACTATTTTTTGCCCATAGTAGTATACCTAGTTCTTCTTCTTCTTTAGCCGAATTTTCAAACGCGCGCCAGTCGTTCTTCTTGTTCAGGCTATAATAAATTAGAATAGAAAAAAAACACACACATCCCCCTCTTTCTAAGCAGTCGCTCATCACTTTCCGATAATGAAATCGGCGCTTGTAATTAAAAGTGTACGCTTTTTAGCTGATAAATAGCGCACAAGATGAGTTCTGGTTTCGAAAAAATTACAGCAATAAAAACAAAAACCAAATGTATATTTCCACAAGTGAAAATGTTCATAATTTCAGCATTGAAACGAAAAACTGTTTCTCGCTATTTACTTGTATGCCGCCACAACTATTACCACTCAATTTGTTTTTTATTTTTCCTGAGAATAAGAATCAACATTTATGTTTTGTTGAAAGCAGCCGCCAACGCGCTTGGCGACACACTACTACTCTTTAATGAATAAATAAATATACATACATACATATGTATACAGATACTTGTTGATTGCCACAGATGCGCAACCAAGCAACTGGCGGTTGAAACTAGCTGCCGACGCCGCCGAACCACAAGTCATTTGGACGGAATTTTGTCAAGTGTTTTGTAATTGAAATTGAAATGGAAATGGAAATGTCACAAAGCCGACGACGACGACGACGATGACAATAAAATGATCTCAGCGAATTACTTTTTTCTGCGCCAGTTAGATTTTTTTCTTCTGCACATGTGCTTGGTGTTGTTGCTATAGTCTTTTAATATTTATAATGTGTGCAACAACAACATAAAGTACGCGCTACAAGTAACCATTTAAGTGATGATAAGATAAAGTAAATAAATAGTCAATTTTTACATCACTAATATGCATATGTATCTGTGTATGTATGTATACAATTATATATGTATGTATAGTATATATACATATATTATTTATACATACAAACATTAGTGGACTAATAGAAGGTTCACACAAGGTTCGCAGTGAGGTTAATTGATGTAGGCAGTTGCACTTTATGCTCTTATCAAAACCGGCATTTTTCGAAGCCTCATGGACTCATTGGACTGGGTGCATAGTGCAGCAAGTTGCAGAGATGCAAACAGTTAAGTTCAGTGATAATATACATATATATTCACATAATTTATGAGTGCATTTATGTCAACATTTACCAGTTTTCTTCTTTTTATACACATTTGCACCATACAACACTATTTGATTACCCTTATTCTTTGTACTCGAAGTTAACTGATTTCTTGTTTCTTCTAAATTCAGGTGACAGGAATCTCTGGCCTCAAGGAGTAATAGGTAAATCCAAATTTAAGAAATTTTGAAGCACTTATAGCATTGATTTTAGAGGCTTTCTAATGTACTAAATCTCCATTTATTCAACCGATGGCTTCAAAAGGTGCCTATCCGAGTGGTAGAGATACAGCCTTGAGAAGAACTTTTGTGCGCTCGAGGCTAGCTAGGCGTTTTTCTCGAAACTTTTTGAAGTCGGTTGGCAAGATTTTTCGAAAACTACTCAACCGATCTTCATGAAATTTTACACAGATATTTGAAATACAATTATTAAAACTTGGACGAAGGATTTTTTTCGATTACAATTATTTGAATTAACATTTTTTTGAATTTTTTTTCACTGAATTTTTAATTTTTTTTTTTGTAAAAATGTCTGGCAAAAATCGAATTTTCAGCTTTTTCCTTCGTCAAAGTTTTGAGTTAAGGTTTTAACTAAAATACGTATTTCTTTTTACTTTAGATGATCCTGTAAAGAGTTATCCTGCCTGTGCGGGCGCATCTTTTTTCCGAGGGGTCACCGGAAATGGCGTTGCAATGGCCGAGTTTTAAATATTTTTTTCAAAAATTTTAGAATTGCTTTATTACTAGCGTATGCTTGTAACAATAAAAAATTCTAATAAAATATTTATTTTCTTATGAGCAAAAAATTGTTGAAAAAACACTGTTTTCTAAACCCTAAAGGAATGCGAGTAAATGGTGAAAAGTGAGAAATATAAATAATTCAAAACATGTTTACTAAAAATTTATTATAACAATTATTATATTATCAAATATTATTATTTATGTGGAATAAATTAGAAAAATCACCATTAATGTGGTATATTTATTTATTTGATATGATTTTCAGCTTTGGAATCGGTAAGGTATATACGAATCTCACATTTTTAAGTAAAAAAAATTTTAGTGTCACATTTCTTTAAAACTGAAATTTCGCGAAATCTTAAAGAGAAGAAAAAGTTGCTTCGTCGTGTTTTATCACACTATATGCAAATATATAAGTTACCACCATCAAACGACGCGTAATCAGTACAGCCGCTTATGGATAACACCTCAAACAATAAAATGCAAAATAAAAAATTTTAATAACAATACTGTCGGCAAAAAATTTGCAAAAGTCAAATACTGATTAAAAGCATAGTGTTGTATGTGTAAACAATTTAGCTTATCAGCGCTTGTTATTTTCTTTTGGTATTTTTGAAGTATGAGTTACTATTTGCGAACACATATGTACTATACATACATATATCGTCACCTAAACTGCAAAATAAAGTAACATCACTTTTTATAAGTTTACAGGCGCAGGAAAAATGATATAGAAACAACTCAAGTTGAAACAACATTTGAGTATTGGTTATAAAATGGTTATATATTGGTTATATATAGGTTATGTATTGGTTATATTTGACAGCGGAAGCTGAAAATTTTATGCTATATACATATGTATGTATATGTAATATGATGTAGCGAATCGTAAGGAATAAAAAACTCAATTTCGATTTTTTTCGATTTCGATGATACGTTGTTTTGCATTTTAGGTGGCGATATGTATGTAAATATTAATATATATTTATATATATATATGTACCTATAATATATCTAAATATCTTGAAAGTATTTCAAAGTCATTTAAGTTAGTATACATTGGCATTGGCGATAGCAGACAAAATAAAGAATTCTAACGACTGGTCGCACATTATACATGATATTTACATATTGTATATAATATGCATAAGTAAATGTAGATATAAAATAAAATACATAATTTATTGCCGCATTTTATGTATGTATCTATGAATATATGTAATTATTTTTAACTTATATTCTTATACACTTTTTTGTATAAATGAGGTTTTCGAAACAAATACATCGCTGATTTCAACCTCAAATCACAAACTATAATAATGGACCATAAATTGTGCCATTTTTAGATTTATTTTTTGGTTAATTTATACATATTTAAGTATAAATAATTTTTTGTCTAAATTTAAATTCAAGTGTCATGTCATAAGGAGGCTAAACAATAGATTTAATTTGGCAGTTCATTTCATTTTCGCAGTATCCATACAGAAAAATAACTCATAACATTTTTAACTTATGGCAGCTGTTTTTTGGAGATTCTAATTTCGAGTTTCAGCTGCAGGCGTAGCAAAAGAACCGCCGCCTTCGATTCGCCTACACTTAAATAGTAACACAAAAAATACACAGGTGCTACAAATTTCACATAATTTGAAAAAAAAACAAGAAAAATATTAATACCGCTTGTACAGAGTTATACTCGTAATACCATTTACAAACGAAAAGGTTTTTCACTCAAGAACTTGATTAAGACCAGTCAGTTTGTATGACAGATATATGCTATAGTGCTCCGATGACTTTTTTGAGAGAAAACGAAGTGTTTTTGAGAAGTTCGGCTATCGGTATGATTTTGAGAGAAAAGGAAGTGTTCACAATTTCATATACAAGTATTTATCTCTAAATTTGAGATGACCAGCTCATGTATATACAGACAGAAAGGCAGACGAACACCGGCTAAATCGACTCAGCTCGTGGCGCTAATCATTTATATATATTTTTAATACGGTACCCATCATTCCTTTTTGGTGTTATACACTTCTTTTCAAACTTAATTTATGTACTCTGTTCAGGGTATAAAAGGAAATTGTATCATGCCACATAAGTGAGCTATCTTAAGTAAGTTAAGCGTATTTTATAGGAATTGGCACGCTGAAGAATTAGTGGAATAGTGGGCGGCTAATCTGTTTAAAGAATATTGTTTAGTAGACACCTCAAAACTCCGTTTAAGCTACGGCATTCGCCACTTAACATTAGCAATTTATCTTAAGACCGCAGATCCAAAAGCAATCTTCTATATTCGCACCTCAATATATGAATTCTGCAGCTCAGTTCATTGAACAGTTGGGGAAAGCAAATTTTAGCATTTTATGATGCGAATTTATGGTGTAGAAAACCCAAAACGCCTACACAAAAATAAGAATAAAATTAGCAAACAATCACTTAAAGAACCTGTTGTCTAAGACTCTGGCATATGAAGTATGTAGGTATGTAAGTTTAAAGTCCAAAAAGTATAACAAAAAATTAAAAAACAAATAGCGAAAATAAAAAACCAAATAAGAATAACACAAAAATTAAGTAATAAAAATAAATAAAAAAATAAAGAAAAAAATAAAAGAACAAAACTAAAAAAAAATTGAAAAAAACATAAAAAATAAAAAAAAAACTAAAACAAAAACAAAAAAATTTAAAAAGGGATAATAAAAACATAAAAAATTAAAAAAAAATAAAAAAACAATTTAAAAAAGATCAAATTAAAAAAACAGAAAACAAGTTCAAAAAACAAATATATAAAAAAAATCAAATAAAAATATTAAAAAAAATAATTTTTTTTTAAATATTTATAATAGAACTGCAAACAATCTAAAAAAAATTCCAAAAATAAAATACAATTATCGACAAACTCACACCTCCGTATATAAATGACATTTTCACAGCGAAGACGAAATATGTAAGCAAGAATTACAAAAAAGGTAAAGGCCATAAGGCGTCAATGGTGTTGAAGAATTTGGCGCTGCGACGCTGGCTACCTCTAAAGACGAATTGGTCGGGCTGCGCAATACAGGTAGCCAAACACTTGATATACAACGAATTCTGCTTACAAACATACATATAAATATATATATGTATGTATATTCACACATAAGGTACATATATGTGCAAGTATGTACATTGCATAGCGAGACTGACCAAAAACCTGATAAATAACTAGAAGAGTTTGTACGTGCATGCATACATATTTTCAAGACGAATTTAAGCAGCAAGAAGTTGGTTGCTAGTCCGACAGGTTTGCCTTAAAGTAGTTATCTGCATTTACATTTATCTATACGTAAGTATGCATAACGAACGAGTTAAGACCTGTCTGCTGCGCGGCTTTTGCATTTTTTACGTATCGAACCCTTTATGCCCAGTCTTAAGGTGTCTTTATGCCCACATAAAAGCTGGTAAAATTTGCATAAGAAAATGTTCAGCTTTTTTATTGCCTGCCACTTGCATTATTTATTTATTTATTTCAGTCTTCATACCTCTTTCTGCCTCACTAAAGTTATGGACTGGAACTTCTTAAAGCCATGAACTTGTTGCTACAAAAAATTGTTTCACTCACAGTTTTTTTTAAATATTTTTTCTGGTTTGTGCCATGAACAGCGAATGGCTCAAAAAATGTATAAAAAATTTAAACGAGCCCGTAAAACCAGTTTTAATGTGCGCACACACACACATATATGTACTTATGTATATGTATGTGAGTATAGGTATGCACATATAAAGGTGAAGAGCAGAGCGCACCTCGAATTTCACATGGAAACAGAATATTTCAGCAGTGTAGGGTAGAAGAATGAAGAATACGAAGAAAAAGCAGAAGCAGAAGACGCCGGCGAAGCAACGAACCAGCAAACCATCGAATCAGTGAAGCACTTCACTTAACTGCTCAAACGAATGCATGGCGAAGACAAAAGACTGTAGCAAACACTGTATAATGCATGCATGCACACATACATACACACATACATACACACACATATACATATATACACATGCAATGTCGCTCTGCATATTTAAGTGCCGCCAATGAAGCCAAATTGCTTGGTATAATTTGGGCAGAGCGTGAGCAGTAGTTTGAAACTAAAAGTTGCAGTTGCAACAAACCATCACTACTGCCGCGTAGCAAGCTGCTGCTGGTATTTGCAACCACATACAAAGCCAGCTAGCTTTATGCGTACAAGAACGTGTACGGCTTGTAGAGCAGCGCATGAGTAAGTCGGTAGGTAATTTTGGATAGGGTTCACTGCGCCAAAAACAGCGGCAACACACAGGCTGGCAGGCAGGCAGCCACCATTTCTACGAAGAAACGTCAGCACTATTATGCGCATGCGCGGCGGCGATTATTGTAGCGCATTAGTGCTTGCAAGTTTCGCAATAAACACCAGTCATACTTTCCATTTTTTTAAAATATTTATATTATATTATGTATATTTGTATACATATTTGCAAATTACTTACCAAAGATGAAATTGAGAGGCTGAAATTCCCGGCGCGATTCCCCTCTCCCCTCGTCGCCCCCTCGCCTATACCAAAAGTTGGTAGCAACAACACAAGCAGCAGCAGCTGTCCGCGGAAGAGTTCGCTATTCGTTCATGTCAAGCCCGTGGTGGCAAGGCAGGAAACACGTATGTACAGCCGTCACTGACGTGAGAGGCCAAAGTGCACAAGCGCTACCACGAAAGTGCAGCATGGCAATTGTTGGAAAATAATGAATGCAACGCAAAAGGCAAGAAAAGCAAAGCAAAAATTTTTCGTTTGAAAATTCTTCAAACAAAGAGCAGAAGTTGTTGGTTAAGTGAAACCGAATAAACGAAAAAATAAATAAAAACAATAATAATAATGAGAAAAAATTATTAAAATAATTTAAAAAAATATGAAAAAACAAACCAAAAAAAAACGAAAAATGTCGGTTGAGTGATGCTCAATGAAGCAAAAAATTACAACAAAACAAAAATTAGAAGAAATACAAAAAAATGTATTAAAATAAAAAAAACTAAAGTACTCAAAGAATAATATAATAAAAGAATAATATAATAAAAAAATTATCGAAAAAAAATAAATAAAAAATTATTAAAAAACGAATTTAAAAACCATAAACCGCAACTTGTTGGTTGAGTAAAGCTCAATGAAGGAATAAAAACAATTAATACAAAATTAAAGGAAAAAAATAAAAATTAATGAAGTTATAAAAAAAATAAAAAAAAACAATCAAACATCTATCAAAAAAAATTGTGATAATGAAAAAGTTCAAACTGACCAAATTAAACAAAACAAAAGCACTCGGTTAGAGCGCTCAACAACAATGGGAGCACTCCACAATCCACTCAATGAAATTACCGATTGTTTTTTGGAGTTGCCCAGCTGTTGACGACTGGAGCGTGATTGTTGTAGACGCTGCTGTCTTTTGCGTAACACCAGGGGTGACTCTTTCGTCTCTGCCATTAGCTGCGTTGGTGTGCGTGCGGCGTATCGCGTTGCGTTTGTATTAGTGTCACATAAAATAAATTGCGCTGGTATTTTTTGATACGCTCTCTTTTGTATTGAAACCAATTGAGCGCAGAATTTTTTGAGCATTTTCTTTTTTGGAACTTCGTTCAGGAAATGTTTGCATGTTCATTGTTTGACCGCGAAATAGATTAGTACTAAAAATACCCACTTGTGGCTAAGTGGTAGAGCACGGTAACCACATATTGTAATGGGATTTTTTGGGGGGTTTCTGTACTTAAATGCGAATTAATATTAAAAAAAATATATTAAAATTCAAAAATATGAATTTTAAAAGATTTAATTGTCATAAAATTGTAAAAATAAAAAAAAATTTGAAAAAATTAAATTGAAACACAAAATTAAATTAAAAAAAATTGAATTAAATAAGAAAAATTAATTTAAAAATTCATATTTTAAAATGTCATATTTTAAAGAATAGTTATTTTTTGTTCATGAAATTACCAACACATTATGATATTTTGGGTCAGATATGGTCTTATTTGTTGAGTTGTATATTTCAGAATCTTTATAATATTTATACATTACGTAAAAAAGCATTTTCCAGGTTATTTTCTCAAGGCAATTATGGTATATAACCATATTGAGACCACGCTTTCGTTAGAACATGAATTTTTATGACAGACTGTAGGTCAAAAATATTAATAAAAAAGCATAAAAATTCAAAGTGAGCTTAAAACCTTTGAAAGAAACAAACATCAAAGTATTTTTTGTTGTTTTAGAGAAAAAATATCACCGAAAACCATATTATTCGAAAATATAAATACCGTTTTAGCTGCAGACCTATTATTATATCATAAAATCAGGGTTATATACACTGTTATTAACCTCTGAACGACAGAGAAATTTGTTAGTGAAGCTTTCTTCATCCAGAAATACAAAATAGTGCGACACAAATT
This sequence comes from Bactrocera neohumeralis, assembly GCF_024586455.1. Lineage (NCBI taxonomy): Eukaryota > Metazoa > Arthropoda > Insecta > Diptera > Tephritidae > Bactrocera > Bactrocera neohumeralis. Next base: position 31,110,274 of record NC_065922.1, on the reverse strand, counting down.
ATCGAGAAGAAATCGCCATTAGAAATAACATTTTTGATTTTGAACGTTAAGCATAGGATTTGAACATCCAACTCAGAGATTAGTATTCACTTACATCACATTTAACGGGTAGTAGCCGTTATGTGGTTGGTTTCGATAATTCAATGCATTTGCGAGTACCTAATCATAAACAAAGTGAAGTCTAACCGAGTAGAAAGTACCGATGGAAACTACAGACTAACGAAGCACTCTAAAGAGCTGATAAGCCGTCGATTATCAAACCACATGTGTATAATATAGCGGTATGTAGTATAAATACTTATTATAATCATTTTTGTTTAAACACGTTTCAAAAATTGCAAATTCATCATTAAACCAATATACTGTTATATATGGAAAAATATGAATTGATTATGAAGTATACATACAGACAGAGGTAGTTATATATACAGTAAAATTTGTTTAGACCTACCCATCTCTTAAACCACCCATTTATAAAAAAAAAAAGTACTTGCTACATACCCATTTGCGGCCACTAAGCGGCGAACTGTTCTTTGCTGCTCGAATTTTCGCCAATTTCACGCGCCAAATCCGATATCACCTCCTTATAGATCAATGGATCGATATTCTTGCCCAACTGATACAGCAGGAACCAATCACCGATATTACATTTATTTGCCACAGCTTCGACCTCATCGCTTTCGGCCAAACGGGAACGGGCACGCAACAACAAATGACGTAGTTTCGGTCCCATTATAACAGCCATACGATAAACCAGCGAAATACCAGATAATATGCTCAAAATGATGAACCAGAACCACAGGAATACATAGATTTTCTCATTGACAATATTCAGCGGCAACACACAAAGACCGTCGAACTTTTGCACCGAACCAGATGGACCGTATTTGTGGAATGTGCATTTGGTGACTTTCGGAAAGACACGCGCCATCGGATCGACACGTTGATCCGGTTCCATTTCGGTGAATTTCAATACATCACTGCCGTATGTAGAGAATTCACCATCCAAAAAGAAGTCCACAAAGAATATTTGACCAATAACATTGACGAAATTCAATGCTTCACAAACGAAGAAACGGAATGCATAGAAATTGTGACGTGTCAAATTGTTGGAGAAATATTCGACCAATATCTTTTTACGATCATTTTTACACTCCTCATTCACAATGGGACTATTCAAATCCATCACGAGCATTTTGAGGCGACCACCTTCCCATGATTTCCACAAATAGCGTGGCACATAGAACATAATGGCCTGGAAGAAGAGCACAAAACATACCCACTGATAGTATTTGTGATATTTCACCTCATCCTCGCCATCTATATGCGAACCGACGCCCGGTTGTACAACATCGCGTCCGGTAACGCCGGTCAAACGTTCCGGTACGGTGAATGTAGAGTAAATCCAGCAATATGTGTCCATAACGCCGAGTGGAATTTCATCGACAATACAATCGATGGGATCACCAATGTATTGGCGCGAGGTGACGAGCAGCGAGAAGGCGATCAATATGATCACCGTCGCCTTGTAGTGCATGCGGAAGACATTGTTATCGATGCAGACTTGATCGATCTTCAGCAGCCCCTTGACGGAGCCGAACACATCAAACATTTTGACGCTTTATTGCTTATGTACAATGTAAAGTTTTGAAACTACTTATATTAAAATGATGTCCGTTATGACACGGGAATGTTGTTGCAAGTACTGTGTTACGACAAAAAGGCAGTAGTTTGGGAGTAGGTGCTTGCAATGGTAATACTTTCGTTGCAGTTTTTAGTACACACTTGTATTGTTGTTGTTGTTGTTGTATTTTTGTTACTTTACTTTCCACGCAATTTTGCCTGCACGACGCATTGACGTTACCGCAGCTCGTTGCTTTATTCACTTATTATGGCAGTGTCGATCAGCAGTTTGGTTCCACGCGCCCAAAAAACACAGCTTTTTTCATTCAGAGTTTCATCATCATGTATTTGCCCTAAACAAACTCGCAAAACATTTTCGCTTTTATTCAAATTGTCACACAACACAAAACTGTTTACTTCGCGATAAATTGCATGGCTTTTTTTTGCTTTCTTTTTTCGTTATTTTTTTTTATGTTACTCTTGATTTAACCTCGCGAGTTTCCTTTCGTCGGCGCGAAGTAGTGACACGCACAGCGTTTTGTTTAGATTATTGTATGAAATATTCACTGAATATTATTGAAACTTTATGGCCGCTGTTGATTTACTATAAACATTCGCACACTTGCACTTCCAAATACAAAACGTCGTTTGTCGCCGAGGGGGGCCTGTCTGTCTGTCTTTGCGTGCCCCTGTTGTGTTGTTTGATTGGCTTGAGACACACTTGGTCCAACAACCGTATGTGTCTGTTCGTTTGAACACACTTTCTGTATGCTGTTTTATGTAATTACGCCGTTGCACCGCGGCACAAAGCGTACACTTCGAATAGAAAATTAAAACTGTTTAGTAGATTGCGAGCACCAGCGGACGCTGATAGAAAGGCACGTCGAAAAAGATGTATGAAAAAGTACACATATAGGCGACAAGCGGCAGGCAGCATAATGCCGCGTTTCGTGGAGTTTTGAGTTGTTTGCCCGCCAATTGAGTGGCTTCTACGCGCTGTGCTTGTGTTGGTGTGCGCTGTGGTGTGAGTAAAGTCACACAGCTGACGACGGAACTCACTAACACATATGAGTAGCCAATTTGAACGCAATTGTGTGCGTGTTTCCAGAGTGTGCGTGTGTGTGTGTTGGCGGTTTGCTACCGTGCTCCGCTGTCGCTCTGCATTAAGCCCGTTTTGGTGTCAAAGAGCAGGCTGAGCTTAAAGTGCTCACCACAACAACGAGCTTATAAAATGAAAAGGCGAGTGCCTTACTTATTTGCTCAGCGTGCTCTATCTCGCGTTTCATGTAATTACGTATGGATGGATGGCATTTCGGCTTAAAAGATGCTCGCTCGAAAATGTATCTTGCAGTTGCAAACTCGTTTTTATACCAGTTTTTGAGTTGAGTGCATATTCGGAAAGGGTTTTTGTGGTTGTTGAGCGCGTTTTAACATCCCTGCTTCGCTGCTAGCTTCCTATATGTATCGGAAGATGCAAGCTGCCACACACTCATGTCTCTGTATGTATGTTTGCTGGTGTGGCTGTATTTTAAACAATACCTGTGTAGCGAAGGTGTTGCAAGAACAGGATTTATTTGGAGTTGGTCTCACACATAAATACATGGTTTGAAAACCACAGCGCTGCCATATATTCGGGAGTATTGTAAATTCTATATTTTAGTTAATGCTGCCGAAGCAAAGAAAAGGATTTACCAAGTGACTGTATATTTTCATTATTTCATGAATAAATTTTTCAAAACAGCAGTTTCGACCTTTTGTGTTTTTTATTAGGATATTACAGCAATTTAATAGGCGAGGTAATAAGAAGGATTAAAGCATGTCCTTTACTACAGAAATGAATTTCTTTAAAACCACTTTTCTATAAAGGAACTTTTCACCCCATCTCAGATATTTTTAAACTACTAACATCAGTATTGGTCTAGATGGGAAAAACATTATTTTTGCATTAAATTGAGAAGTAGCTTTTCTTCAGCAGAATTTATCATAAGCAAAACCATTCGACATTAACAAGAACAGCTTGTAATCACTTGGAACGGAACGGGACTATTAAGTAGATGAATAAACCCCTACAAACTAAGCTCCAGTAGCTTCTGACGAATCGCTCTTAATGTGTGTTATAGCTCAGAGTGGTCTTGGTGAAACACTATTCTTCTCCCATCTGACATGTCCACAGTTTGTGACGGCTTACCGCGGTTTGACCACCACCGGTTTCGCTTGACGTTGTGGTTAGTGACCCACTTTTCATCACCAATAAATATTCGTTTCGAAAATGGTTAGATTTGGAGGGTGAAAATTCGGTCCATGAAATTTTTCTTATATTAAATCGTGAGGCACCAATACATAGAACTTTTCCGTTCGTACCCAGACTCCTCAGCAATCGAAATAGCTGTTAAATGACGGTCTATACGATTTACATTATTTTATGGATATTTTCTGCAATTGACTTTATAGAGCGTGTTGGATTTTTGACAAAAAATTATCGCAACCGCCGTTTTCGGCTTTACTGGAGAAAAACTGTAAAATCTGACTAATTTTCCTTTTACTGGTGTTAGTAAGACACGTAATTAAACAATATGGGGTGACTGCTGCGTACAAAAAATACTTTCTTATAGTGAAGATAACATCCAAAACATTTAATATTATATGAAAACAGTGGCATCCCATGAGAACCCATCTTGCTTATCTAAATTGTTATATATTTTCTTTCAACACACTAGCCACTTTATTGCGTTGTCTGACGAAAGAACTCATCTGCAAAGAGTTCCACTGGTTGTAGCTCATCTTTATGTATACATACACAATATACATGCATATGAGTTAGTATGTAAGCAGGTATTCAAGTGGAAATATCTGTGATGCATTGAGTTGAAAAAATTCCTGGAAGTATGTTGCATGGACAGCAACAACAATGATAAAAATATGCCACAGGTATAGCCATATATAAATTGTTCTTCAACATGTGTGTGTTTTATAAAATATCGGAATCACAGCATTGGAATTGCAGTTTTGCACATCGATCACTTGGCTTAATAAAAACCTAAAGCGACATATTTGCGGTAGCCATTCATTTGTTGCATTGCATTCTTTCTAAATACAATCTAATTTTTATTCTTAGTTTTTTTCTTTTTGCTCTTGTTTTCATTGGGAAATTACAATCGGCTTTGAGCGACCACACTGCGGGCGCCTTAAGGGGTATTTGGGTTTGCGGGCTTAAAAGAATCGAATTTTGTATTGTCTTATTAAATTTACAACATTTCTAGAATATTGTGCTGAATTTTCAGGTTGATCCAAGTAACAGTTTCGGAGATAGAGCTTTGAGAACTTGTGGGCTCAAAGCTAGCTTGGCTAACTGCGCCGTCTTTAAACGCTTTTTTTCTCAAAACTGTGTTCTTAAAGTCGATTGGCAAGATTTCTTGAAACTATTCAACCGATCTTCATAAAATTTTACAAAGCTCTTTAAGATAAAGTTCTAAAAGACTTGGACGAAAGATTTTTTTCAAGAACAATTGTTTGAAAAAAATATGCGAAATTTTCACTAAATTTTTTTATTTTTTTTTAAAAACGTCTGCCAAAAATCCATCTTCTAAGTTAAGGTTTTAACTAAAACACGTGTTTTTCACTTTAGATGATCCTGTAAGCAGTTATCTTGCCAACGTGGGCATATCTTTTTTCCCAGTCAGAGGAAATGGCGTCGCAATGCCGAGTTTAAAATATGTTTTACCAAAAATATCAGAATTGCTTTGTTAATAGTGAATCTTTGAAACAATAAAAATTTGTAATAAAATATTTCTTTTTTATATGAAAAAAATTGTTGAATAAAGAATGTTTTTTAGCCGAGGAAACCCATGTAACCCCTTAATGGGTTAAGGCAAAAGTTGTAGAAGTTTTCATTACCTCCAACGTTGCCATATAAAAATTTTCAATACCATGGGTAGTTTTGTCAAAAAATGGTTTAACCCATCAATTTAAACATTCAATCCGCCCTTCCTTTTCTCTTAACGTCGGATTGCCCGTTAAAGAATTTCGTATCATTTCTTTTGTTTTGTCTTCATTTCCCAATAGGTTTCAACCTACAAGGTACGTTCCAAAATAAAAAGGACTTTTTGAATTTAGCGCCCAATGGTGGCGCCATCTATATATCGACTGGTGCGTTAGAATCTGCTACCTTTATCGATTGTCCAGTGAGAATTTCATGACATTTCATAGCTTGGAAGTGAAGTTATTGCGTTTTAAGTGTCAGTATGTTTGGGTTATCGGTGCGAAAATGAGCTTCGAACAAAAAGCCAACATTAAATTTTGTTTTAAAATTGGTAAAACTTTTACCGAAACGTTTCAATTGATGAAAGAAGTTTATGGCGTTGATTGCCTATCTCGTAGCAGAGTGCACGAGTGGTTTCAACCTTTCAAAGTGGTCGTGTGGACATAAATGACGATCAACATGTGGGCCAATCAATATCCGTGATCACCGGAAATTCCATCGAAACTGTGCGTGAATTCATCAAAAATCAGACGAAATCATCACTGAAATTCATGAAAATGGAATTGAGCATCTCCAAGACATCGATTTATCGTATTTTCACCGAAAATTTGGGCTTACGAAAGTTATGTGCACGATTTGTTCCGCACAAATTGACTGACGACCAAAAATTGCTCAGACTCCAACATTCGAAGGGCGATTGTTTGACAAAAAATCACATTTTAACCATTAACCATTCCCCGTATTCACCTGATATGGCAACGTGCGACTTCTTCCTTTTCGGAAAAATGCATTTGCCCATGAAAGGAAAGCGTTATGCAGACATAGAGGCCATTCAAAACGCTTGCACCGGCATACTGGCGGCCATACCCAAACACTCGTTCGACATGCTTTTGGACCGTGCAAAAAGCTGTATTGAAGCAGAAGGAGTCTATTTTGAATAATATAAAGTGATTTTGCCGAAAAAACCATTTGTTTTTTAAGTCCTGTTTACTTTGGAACGCATCTTGTATTATGCTTTTTTAACTTTTCACCATTTTCAAGGGCTTCAGCACTGGCTAAACCTTTACGTTAGAAAATTGGTAAGTAAGTAAAATATGTAATAAGTGTATTGTAAGTGCGTCCACACAAAAGCAGAATTCTGAATGAAAAAAAATGAGGTTTTGATAACAATTATGAATAATACTCCTAAATAATCGTCGTCATACCTGTCTGCTTTCAAGCCAAACTATGCGAAGACATGAGACATAAATGAGTCTATTAAAGTAAATATTTTTGGGGAAAAATCAAGGTACTCATGCAATAGCTATGCAACATAAACTCATATCTGCTGGCCAGCAACGCTTTCACCGCTGCAACACCACTGACAACAAAGCGATAACAGTAGACGCATTATGTGTAGACATTTGCTATTCTCTATTTGCTTCTGTCTACTTCTACTTGGTGTAGTTGTTGCCAAATGGGCGATCTACCTGAGAGTCAACTGATAGTATTCACGTTTCACCTCGAAAGAAAGAAAACTGAAATATTTACATTTTTCTTCTTTCTTATTACAAAGCTGCTATATCTTTGTGTGTGTGTGTGTATTTGTTTGTAAAAATATGTACCTGTAAGGGCCCAAGTAAGAACGGGCTCGTTTGCTTGCTCGTTGCATTGTACTTTGACATGTACCTACATACCCGCTAAGAATTTTTGTACGAATAGTTGAGAAACATTTCGAAGCCAGTGTAGTATATGGCACAGCAATCTTATAGTATCTCTTTTATTATTGAACTTAAAAATTGTGTAACATCGGTGTTTAAGGGCACTACGACTAAATTTTCCTAGTTTACGGTATTGAATGTAGAAAAGTTAGAAAGATTGAAAGAACTATTCAAAAATATCTTCGAAATGTCTTATTTGAAACAACACCGGCGGTAGAGTGGTGTTGAACGCTCGTTTTCTCACGACTACCATCTTTACTATGTGCCGTGAACCAACGCCACAGAAATAAGAGTTTAAGTCTGTTCTCTCTTTAATCACACTCTATTTTAATTTTATTTATTTTAATTTTCGAAACAACTTTCTCTATGACTCTCTTTAAAGTTCTAATTCTAGTAGACTCATTGGTTAGGTAAGGTTAGGTTAGATGGCTGATTCCTCATAGATTGCTCGGTAAATATAATCTTACCCCATGAATCCCAATCGGAGGTGTTCATTTATCTTCTTCCCACCAGCTGAAGCAACTGGGATGCAACTGGTATCCAATTTTTACACAACATATTTAAAGGAGTACGTTGCTGATTAATGAATATGCTCCCTCCTACACAACTATTTAAAGGAGTACGTTGCTGATAAAGAAGAGCTCCCTAGAGCTGCTAGTAGTTGACCAACGCTTGCTGAGCTGGTCTGAGACCCAACCATTCAGTAGTGAACCGCAAGAGGCCAACCGAGTCCATACGCATTCCTATTCTGGAGTTATGGAGACTGGAATCCTGATGTAGCGAGCTAATAAGACTTGCAGTTTTCTGCAATACCACTGTAGTTCGACAACCAAACCAAACCAGTTCCGTGGTAACTCAATTTCAGGGTTAAGGAGTCAAGACATTACTAGTTTTGAGCGCATGTTCAGTAAGATCAATGAATGTTAATATCGCTGTCCTGCTATCTGAAGGAGAATATTGGCCATTTTTTAACTCTAAACCTTCCCATAATATTATGGAAATTATATTTGTTTTTTTTTTTATGGCAGAAAACACTTCCCAAAAAATGTAAAGTTAGGAATGCATCATCTTCGCATAAATACTTATCTGACTATCGTTGGAACGGTTGAAACTTGTTAGTAAAAACCATGCCTTCGTGTGCAGAATCAAATTTCTGGTGCAGAAATGTGCAGAATGTTGGAAAAGGCCTTCGGTAATAATTGTTTGTCGCGAGCAAGCGTTTTTGAAAGATACAAAATATTCAAAGAAGGTCAAATTGACCTCGCACACGATCAGGACGGACATCAACATCAACGGATGATCAACATCAATAAAATAAAGGAACTGGATCAGTGAAACTATTTTGAAAAATCATATGGGCCTGAGAAAGGTGAAAGAAGCACGATTGGCTCCTAAATCATTCATTTTGTCTGAAAAACAGTGTCATGTTAGCGTCTATGAAACAATGGATGTCTTGAAAAGTATTATTGCTGGCATTGAGTGTTGGATCTATGGTTACGACCCGGAAACAGATGATCAATCGGCCGAAGGCAGGGATGAACTGAGTTCGAAAAAACAAAGCAAAATGGGTGGGTTGGTTGAAAAGGGACTAGTTCTGAAAATGAACTAGTTATAACCCAAGCATTTACCTAATTTCTAGATAACTTTTCCTACAAGGTTTCTGTTTGTATGTATTTATGTATGGAATAAGGTATTTGTATTGGCTGTAGAGTGAACGTGCAACTTTTGTATTTGGAGCCACGTTTAGGCATTACAAAAGTGTATTTCAATATTTACTATGCCCATGTAAATATGTTTCTACGCACGTATGTAAGTGACGATTTATCTGTATCTTTAAATGCATGACTATCTTTAGAAATAAATATGCCCGTATGCACGATCGGTTGAGCGTACGCCAATGCGATATGATAATTTACAAACATTCATTGGCAACGTACTATCAGGCGATCGCTGCATGAAAACATACGTACATACAAACATATATGAGAAGCCACAAGGGACTGTCACTAAGCATTACACCTTCAATTCTAGCTTACTTCCATTCTAACATAAAGATACAAAGGTAAATATAGATGTGTTAGTATTATGTACAAACATAAATATGGAAATATTTTATATATATATACATACAAATTTGTAGCATTTCGAAATATGCATTATGGTGTCGTCATTGAGCGACGTCAATACTGCAACAATTGTCATGCAACTGTGTGACTGATCGGTTTACGATATGAAATAAGTAAGTAATAAGAATGCAACGACCCTATACGTTATTGTTATTGTTTTTTCCACTCTATGCGGCTCAACATACGCACATAAACATACAGGTATGCACACATGTGGGTACTTGTAGGTATCGGAGTACCTTTGTCGCTTAAAAAGCAATAAGTGTGTGATTTGTTGTAATGTAAGGAGGTCAGCAGCATTCCTCATATTACATATATATGAATATATAGTTATATATGCTGACTTTTTGATTTTATGTGGTGCTGAATGGCACGTAAACCCTACACCAACTCATGTAACAGCAACAACAACTGGGTATAGAAATTTTATCAGACCCCAGCGTAGTGTTGTAAACCATTAGAAATATGCATTCGATCGACTTTTGCTGTGTTTTCAATTGTGGCAATTGTATAAAAGTATATTTGTATGTATGTATGTAAGTATGTATAAATATTTGGTAATATCTCTATTGATAAGTTTGAGGTGCGCGGGCAGCAAACATGTGTAGACACTTGGTCTTAATCAAATGCCGTTTAATAATTTATGGCTACGGGCCAATGTTGCATGGACATTCTCTTTTAGATAAAAATGGATTTAGAGGCTTTATATACATACTCTAAGTTTTACCAAAAATACTTTTAAAATAATTTGTATAGTTTAAGTCTTATAAAATAAATAAGCAATATCGGGACAAATCTTTAAAAAACTATTTTTACTTTGATGATCTATTGTCGATTTTCTACCAAAAAGTTTAATATTGCTTCGAAATTAATCGAATAGCTTTAACGAATGATCATACAACCGATCTTTACTTATTTTTCTGTCCCTTGGTGTATAAAAGCTTTTCTATCGGTTTCAAAAAAAATTTATATCGGATATATTTTGGGAGGCAAGAACCTTATTGGTTCTTTTTATGATTAAGGAAACATATCGGTTAATCTAGCGTGAACTGAGAAACTTCTGAGGATCTAAAACAGGCGAACATCTCCAAAAATGTTGCTCACTAGCAATATGTGTCATACCTCAAGTTCGCAGGCACCGCTTTATTCTAGGATCACGGCTAAAAGATAGGAAGCTTCAGCGGTGCCACTCCGACATATTCGGTTGAAGAATTCCCTGAAGTCTAATTGTAGCGTCTGTTCACCAGAGGTGCGGCTGCGAGTGGGCGTCGGTCTTTAAACAAGCGGAAAGAAACAACAGCCTTGGATGAAAGGCCCCACTTTTATTGACGACCACAGCAAACGTAATAAGGACGTAATGATGTCTTCGAAAAGGAAACATCTCTGCCGTCCAAGAAATGCGATGGACGGGGCAGGGACGGATACAAGTATTTCCTTGTGACATTTATTGTAGCGGTCATGTTCGGTGTGGGATTCTTGGTGGGAGAATCCACGCCGCTGGAAGCGGGTCTAGCCACAATTCGCATCAGTGCAAAATTGTAACATAACACTGATCTTGTTGTAGCGAAGATAAGCGTCAGCCTCGCTCCCGCAAAGCAGGCCAGTCTGTGCAGACAAAAAAGGGAAGAGGCCGAAATTCGTAAGTATGGAGAGCTAGAGAAGATCAACAAAGCGGAAGGAACCGATGGATTACCGGCCAAACTATTCAAATACGGAGAAGAACTGACAAGGTAAATGTGTAAGCTTCTTTGCAAGATTTGGTTGGATGAAATAATTCCCGATGATGGAAACCTAAGTGTACTCTTCCCAATCCACAAAAAAAGGGACCCCACCATCTGCGCCAATTACCGAGGGATAAGTCTCCTTAGTAAGGTCTTATCGAGTGTAGTCTGTGAAAGACTGAAGCCCACCGTCAACAAACAATTGGACCTTAACAGTGTGGCTTTAGACCTGGAAACCTACAACCTACCAGATTTTCATCATGCGCCAAATCTTGGAAAATACAAGTGAAAAGGAGATCAACACACACAATTTTTTCGTCGATTTCAAAGCCGCCTTCCGACAGCACATCCCCGGAAAATGCCGGAATTATTACAGTAGCGAAGGGCAGTCCTTAAGGTACCTCAAAATTGGTTATGAATTTGAACAGAGTGACTTTGTCATCCCAAAATCTGCAATTTTTTATGGCGGCAACTATTAAAGTAAATCGAACCACTCCGCAAAAATTTAAAATTTGGCCAATCTGAAGATTTCAATCTAAGACAATTAAACACGTAGCCATTCAGTATACAGGTATACCATACACTAGTCTTCAATTATTATTACTACAGTTTACACTTATACATTTTTAAAGAAATTGAATAAATTATAACCTAACTCATGATCTACGTCTAACCGTTTAGTCATATGGAGATTTATGGCTAAGAAATACTGCTTTTGGCGAAAAAAAAATTTTCATTATAATGTATCTGTTATCGAAAATTTTATACAATAACAACGAAGAGCCATAGACCAACTTCCACTAACATATAGGCTAAATACCTGTCAATTATTCAGAATCAAAATCTAACAAAAAATTAAAATACAACAATAAGATAGAAGATAATGAGATTCTCAAATCGATTAACACTTCACTCAAAAAATTGAACAGAATAATAATGGCAAAAATTATTTCACGAGTTTAAGCCAATCAATGAAGAAGCCACAAAGAGACACTTATTAAAATGTTAAAAATTTTGACACATTATGCCATTCTGACAGGTAAATACTTATTAATGCAAAAACGTTGGCCAATCCACTTCATTTGACATGACATTCGATGATAAGAGATTCTATAAGTAATTGATGGGTATTAGCAGAAAGTTAGAACAGTCAATTGACAGCGGAGAACTTAGAAGCTAAAAACGTCGAATATTTGATAATGAAATAAATATTTTATGAAAAAGAAGGACTAAGTTCGAACTGTACCCGAAAATATTAATTTAATTCCTTTTTTATTTATAATTTTATGTTTTTTGGCAATATTAATGGATCAAAGCGGGAAATAATTAAAACCTCGAAGGGGTGCTGCTGGAAATACTTGCTCACTGCAAGTGTGGTAGCGGGCAAAAAACTTTTTAATGTTAATTCAATAAAATAAAGGAATTGGTGCTTTAGAATAGACGGACAACAGTCAGAGATCTTACGGACATCGTCGGAGTATCGGAAGGATGAGTGAAAACCATTTTGAAACATCATTTGAGCCGAAGAAAAGTGAAAGCAGGATTGGTTCCAAAATCACTCAATTTCTTTGAAAAACAGCTTCGCATTAACGTCTGTGAACCAATGTCTGAAACGTATTATTACTGGCAAGGAGTCTTGGACCTATGCTTAAGACCCGGAAACAGAGATCAGTCGGCGAGTATAGTGGCGAAGGTAAGCCGAAGCCAAAAAAAAACACATCAAAGCAGGTCAAAAATCAAGGTTATGTAGAGAATTTTCTTCGATTATCAAGGTGTAGTGCACTCCGAATTCTTTCAGGCCAAACTCAAACGACCGCTCTGGGGAAACCGTTCCGAAGACATTAAGCGTGAATCACTACGCGCATTGAAGGCTATTCTAAAAATTTACTTTAACAACTACTTATTGGAAAAAACATTGGCACAGGTATATTGGGGCTTCTGGCTATTCAGCACACTCAAACGACCGCTCCGGAGAACGGTTTTGAGTCAATTGAAGACATTAAACTTGAATCTCCACATGCATTGAAGGCTATTCTGGAAATTTGCTTTAACAACTCTTTCGAGGATTGGAAAACACGTTGGCACAAGTGTGTTGGGGCCAAGGAGGGATTGCTTTGAGGCGGACGACATAGATTTTAAAGAATAAATAAAGAAATTTAAAGCTATGAACAAAGTCTTACCATTTTTCTACTATAATTTTTTACAAGTTTCGAAAAGGTGGCTCAATTTTTACTCAAGTTATCATAGAAGGATAACTATGTAACACTTGTAATTAGGTTTGAGTATTATAAACAACTGTGAGGTACAGACAAAGTTGAACAAAAATATGGTATGTATAATGCTCTGTTGCAACATGTTGGAGATTTTTTGGAAGCTTGGCTCAACCTTGGTCAAGTTTCTCTGCGTTACTATTATTCCAAAATTTTAGAACTCCAGCAGTTTTAAGCTTCTCTGAACAGCTCAAGGAATTTTACGAAAAACTATATTACTGAATACACTTTCTATAAAGAATGTATTGAAAAATGTGTGGGCTTCGCTCAATTTATGGTCAACATAATCGACCTACTGAGCGTACTATTCGCAACACCATCATTCATCTTGAGACCCAGCATTCATTATTGGATAATATTCGACCGAATAGAAGAAAATTATTAGCCGTAGCTGAGAGAGTACCAGAAGACTGTGGAGAGTCGATTCGACGCCGTTCGCAGCAACTCGTACTGACTTATGGAACGATTTGGCGCATCTTGCATTGAGATTTTAAATTGAAAGCGTACAAAATACAGCTTGTACAAGAACTGAAGCCGTCCTAAGCGACAACATTAAAAAGTTACAAGAAGATCCGATGATTTCGAGTAAAATATTTATCAGCGATGAGTCGAAAAGCTCGAACGAGTCATCGAAAATTGGACTCAATGGATAGACCATCTTAGACCTTTCGAAATAGTTCTTTCGAATGCTAAAAATATTTCCTTTAAATTTAAATGGAATCCCTTATTGTACCTTTATTATAAACTTCTTGATAGACTTTATTAATATCAATTAAATTAAGTGCACTATACGCTCAGTCAAGTTTTCATGAGAATCATGCGACTATAAAAGATTAGCACTTTCTTGCAGTGGCAATATGGCTCATTTGCTAAATTTACGCACTGAGGCACCGCAAATTTCATGGTAATTTGCCTGAAAGCACGAGTTATATTTACCAACAAAAATACACACTTTTACACATACATACATATATGTATATTACTGGAGCGACACCAAAGCTTACATTCGCACAATGTCAGTCAATCTTATCAACTAGTGCTACTGTACCCTTATACTCATTTGTCTTCTCTTTCTACTTCGTTTGTTGTTTATCATTATTTGGCACATTTCTAATTTAAGCCGCTCGGCTCTTTTACTGAGTCACGCAGCATTCGTGCGAAAACAGTTAGGTTTACCTTAATTGTAATCCGTCACATGTCCGGAATTTCTGGTAAATAGTGAAACAATAGTGTAGATAAAGACAAGACTTTCGTCACAAATCTCGAGTGTGTATGTAGTAAAAGAAGTAAAGTAAAAGCACAGTATCCAAGTGTGATTATCTATAGATTAGCTGAGAAACGTGGATGATGAAACCTGTGCCGTTAAAATGAACAAATTCATGTTTCTATCTGAAGAAACAATGGTATTTATGTTTCCGTTGGGATATATAAGAATATTATGGATTTTTTTTGCAATCATGCTGAATACGAGCCCTAACTAATGTCACGATTTTGATCTTGAAAGATCCGTATCAATAAATAGCAATACATAATAACAAGATACTACCGAACTGCAAGCCTGCTAAACAAATGCTTCAGTGAAAAATAAGGACTAGGTTACGGATCGAAGTCATATGGATGGATTGCCGGTGAAAGAAGGTGTATTTCAAATTTGAGAAAAATCTAAAACCTTGGAGGATTACGTCCTACTTACTTACATCTTACTTTGCTCAATCAATAATATCGGTCATCATCGCACAAATTTTATTTAAATCTACTACGAAGTCTCTATTTTCAAAACTATTTAAAATCTCTTCCAGCCCCTTAAGGGGCTACATGGTTTTGCGGGTTCCAAAAAATCGAATTCTACAACACCTCTAGAATATTGAATTTTTTTACATTAAATGATCCTGTAAGCAGCTGTCCGAGTATAAAATATGCTTCTTTCCAAAATTTCAGAATTTTTTTGTTAATAGTGCATGTTTGTTACAATAAAAAATTCGAATGAAATATTTAATTTTTTATATGAGAAAAAAGTGTTCAAAAAGGCTTTTTTTTACCCGAAGAAACCCATTTAACCCCTTAATGTGATAAAAAGTTTAAAATATTGGCTGTTACTGATTGTCGTTACCGTGTTCCCTATGAATTCGCCATTTGGCACAGACGTCAAAGTTCACAATTTCAACTTCGAAATTGTAGTCCCTTATCTTGGAACCAACTTCAACACCAAAAATAATGTTAGCTTTAAAAT
Organism: Bactrocera neohumeralis; assembly: GCF_024586455.1. NCBI lineage: Eukaryota > Metazoa > Arthropoda > Insecta > Diptera > Tephritidae > Bactrocera > Bactrocera neohumeralis. The sequence continues at coordinate 31,094,625 of NC_065922.1, read as the reverse complement.
CGAATAAAAGCACTTTAACACAAAAGAATGTTACTTTGCATTAACTAGCCGTCTCCCCCGACAAAAAACAAATATTAACAGATGTTATTATGGTCATCATAATCTTTTGAGACATTTTAAGGAATCACTATGCATTGTATTTATTGTTAGAAGAAGAAAAATTGGATTACAGAAGACTTAGCGTAAGAGAATTGAAAGTGAAAATTTGAAAAACAGAAACGACTAGCATATTACGTTTGAACCAAATCGCTCAGACGATTATAGAGCTTCATCTTTACCTACTAAGGCAAGACAGGTAAGACAATGTAAACTGGCTTAGAATCATGGACATTGTTCGTAAAGGACAAATCCAATCTGTACTTCTTCGAAAGACAAATTTAAGAAATATCTTTGAAGCAGTCAAAGATAATGACAAGTAGCGTATAAAGTGGAACAATGAATGAGCTTATAAAAAGCGTAAGCATTATAATTTTTTTTCAAAACACACCGATTAAGACGGGTGAGCCATACAACAAAAATGTGTACTTAAAGGGCACAGAAAAAAATTGTAGAAGCTAAAACGTTCAATACTAAGGCAAAGGGGAGACCAATATTATAATCGACCGACGAACTGAAGGAAGACATGAAAGAGTTTAATATAAAAAATTGGAGAAAAATCATATGTAAACGTCTGTAGGTCACACCTGCAGGAGGCTAAAGCCCACAAAGAGCTGCCAAAAGATAAAGATCCTGTACAGAAGGCTTTTAAAAGCCTAGGCAATAGGTATATCGAAAACAAACTTTGGTAAAATCTTACAAATGTAAAATTAATCTACAATCACTAACCGATTCTTAATAACCGTATCAAGAACAAAAAGTCACAATGGAGCCACTAAACACGATAAACAATGAAATTTTCGAAAGGGCTGACAGACGCATCATAATGAGATGGAATACCTTACGGGCATGTAGAATCGCCAAAGATTATGTGCAAGGGCTCTAAAGGTCGCAGGACTGTTGTTGGCCTAACGACAGGTATCAACTTACTGAAGTTAGGAAGGAGTGCAAGTAAGCAGGCATGAGAGGTGCTGGAAAACGATCAACTTTATCCAGAACTTGCCTTAGAAGTTTAGGAGCAAAGTTCGGTTATTGCTTTCATGAACAATGAAGTCGTGATATGAAATGGATGATTTTTTATTTAAGATAATAAAACAGTAAATAACATCATAGAATTTACAAATATGAATTTTATTTTGTCCAGCAATGCTTTTACAGCAACTCGTTGCAGTTAATTTACGATCAGGTTAGCATAGAAGCATACTTCTTTATCAAAAGGTGTCGTATGTTTCAAGTTTTGCTTATCAGCGAAATTGTTTTCCCACTTATCACAATCGCATCAGTATTATTTTTAAGTTTGTTTGCAAGGCATTTTACTAAAGAATGATTGACGTTTTACAATCATAATAAGTATAGTATATACAAACAAACGAGCATGCACACGCACGTATTAGTACAATATATATATAGAAGATTTCTTGTGTAACACTGTTAACAACTTTCGTTTTCGTAAGATATGAGCCTCATGCCTGCGTATATACTATGTACATATATTAAGTACTTAACCGAATAATTTTTATCGCAAATTTTGAAGATAGCGACTTATTTACTTTTATTTTACCCTCAGCATCCCTGACATACTTTTTGAGCACGCAATTTTGATTTACAACACCAACAGCATAACAGTAAAAAAACGAAAAAATTCCTTTGACTAAACACTGTACTACTCATTTTTGCTTTTAAGCAAATTACTATCACGTTTTGTCGACTTTACCAAAACACATGAAGTGCTTGTGTTATTTTTTCATCACATCACACAATTCTTATCTTTATGAATTTAGAAGATAATTTAAAAGTGACGCAATTCTATTGGAACTTGGTATTCTAAGTTTTCGAGAAATTTACAATGTGCAAATAAAAGTTACTCATTGCTACAAAAAATAAAATTGTAAAAATATGACTCCCCGGTGGGCTAACCATAATTATGTATGTATGTATATTAATACTCTGAGCAGGGTATATTAAGTTTGCCTAGAAGGAAACAGCGGAGATCCTGAAAGTATTTGAATCATTTGCGTAAACAGAGTCGACTTTGCTATTTCCATCTATTTTACCATCTGTCTGTGCATATGCGAACTAGTCCCTCAGTTTTTGTGATATCGAAATTTTGAAAGTTTGCACTAGTTTTTTTCTCTCCAAGAAGCTGCTCATTTGTCAAAACCGACGATATCGGATCACTATAAGATATAACTAACTACCATACAAACGGATTGATCAAAGAGCAGTTCTTATATGGAAAACTCTTTTAGTTGACAAGGTATCTTAATGCAATTTGGCATAGATTATTGGTCAATGCTTTAATCACAAATTGTTCAGATCGGACAACTATAGCATATGGTTGCCATTCAAATTGCTTCACCAAAATCAAGATAAAGTTCTTGTTATATCATTTAATGAGTTTTTCTTGTTTGTATGAAGGGACATCTTTATTACTACGTATTGACGCAACCACTCATTCAGCCAAACTAGTCAGACATATTACTCAAACCGTAATATGTATTTCAGAAGTATTAAAGTGTGCTAATATTGCTATAGAATCTTTTTCACAAAAATTAGTTTGAAATTGGGTGATCGATTTGAACCTTTTCCCTACACCATCATGCCTATTCGGAATAGCTTTCACTAATTTGAATTTACAATACACAACTTAAACTAATCTTAAGGTATGTAAGCATTTTTCTGATTTGAGACACATTTTTTCTTTTTGAAAAATCATTTATATTGATTTATCTTATCGTCAAATTCCTTGAAATCGAACCCTTTAAATTTAAATAAGTAAGAAAGGGCTAAGTTCGGGTACAACCGAACATTTTACACTCTTGCCTCTTTCATGAATCAAAATCAGGGAAATAGCTTGCCCATATGCCATATCTATCTGGCTTAGTTTTAAATGATACATTCAACCGTTAGGTGAACAAAACTATTATACTTTGTAGCAACAGGTTGCAAGAGTATTAAAAACTTTACTTAGGCATGTCTTGGATAATAAAACATTTGTACAAAATTCGCTGAACTTTATGCTGTATATATAGGCAACATGTAAAATATGTATATTTAAACTAATGGATCCGGCCACGAATTACTTTATACTATTATTCATATAATAAACTATTCGATAGGGGATTGTACGTGAAGTTTAATTTTGAATATAATCATACTAACAAATGTCAATGGAAAAAGTAACGAATTCAAGGCTGTTTTCTCAGTTAGGTTAACAGCATCTGTCAGTTCTAGTTAAAAAAGGTTCTTTACTGAAAGAAGGAATCTTGGTTAAGTTTACCGAACTTAACTGACAAATAGCTGCCAACCAGATATTGAGAAAATGGCACTTAAGATTTGGCATTTTACTGAAAATTATAATTACAGTTGAGCTTTCCTAACTCGAATCACCATAATTCACGAAAAAATTCAAATCATAGCAGGAAATTTGTATGCGATTTGACTTCTATTGGTAATTCAAGAGTTAAAGTTATGGAGAACTTCGAGTTATAGAAGTTTGAGTTATGGAAGTTCAACTGTATTATATTTTTTGTGGATTGTGAATACATGCATATGTTTAGAAAAATATACAGTGAAATCTCCCATAAACAGACACTGACGAACCAGCCTTTCTGTCCAGTTATTTGAGTTTCTCGCTTAATAGATTGTACTTAATAAATATCAACAAATTGTGGGACCAGTCGGTATGTTAATGGAAATATCCTCTTAATAGAGCGACCTTTTATAGAGCGTCCATTTAATACAGCTTTCACTGTATTTCTTATTTATGAATTGTTTTGACTATACCATCTTCTAAGTTGCCTCAAACTGGATACAGTGTGCTAAATTTTGCTAAAATCGGTTCAGTAGTTTAGGAGTCCATCGCGGACAAACAACGTGACACGTAAGTTGCTTACCGGGCCTATTTTCATATGATCATGAAAAGTATTGAAATCGGCTCATATTTTCATCTATGCACGAATACACATATGTATGTATAATATTTTTTGCATCTACGAAATCAGTTCTATCAAATTTCTAATGATCGAAATCTGTTACTTCAAGGTATTTCAAAAAACTTTTGGGAGAACAAAGCCTTCATGAATGGTCTGACGGAGATATCCCGAACGTTTCTTTAGCATTATCGAACATTTAGATATCTTGTGTTAACGATATAACAACAAGGAAATATACGTAAATAACTCACAATAATATATTATTTGTATATATGTATGTATGCAATTAAGGACAAAACTGATAATGTGAGCGAAGTTTATAATTTTCAATTATCATTACAAATATGATAGTCGTGTTTCAGTGTTGAGAAGTTTTGATTTCTTGCAACAATTATCTTTAAACGAAACTTAAGTACATGTGTATACATTTTTGTAGATAGTACTGCGGAAATTGTTGTGAGCAAATCTTCACCTGATGTTCTGTTGTCTAAAAATATGAAATCAATTCTACATGACTATGCTAAATATGAATATAGTAGTAATTACTGTCACTATATTTATGATTGCTAAATTAAAGATGCAATCAATAGCCACTTAAGAACACACTTGAGCCAGTTAAATTAAAAATATGTACATACATACATAAAGAGCTATGTACATATTAACATAGATGAAAAAATATTGTGGTTTTATTATTTAATATATTTATTCTGTAGTTTACTGAGTTATGAATTTTCCCAAAACCATTCGATACCGAGACCTTTCAAAGCCCTTCAAAAATTGGTAGGTGAAAATGAATATTTTATAAGATTTTTCGAGAGATATCGGCTGAAATATAAGATCTTCTTCGAATAATAAAAATCGGTAAACTATTTTAAAGAATTTATTTATATGAAAAATGTGACATTTATATATGTATATAAATATGTTGGTTGGTTGAAAAGGGAAGTGCATAGGCGCCGGACCGCAGGTGGCCGCACTTAGCCCAACAGTAGTATCATTGTGCCCCCGCGAGGCAAGCAATTTAAACCTTATTAAGCCATTCTGTAGATTTGGTACAAAACCTGATTCTTTTCCACCACAGTAGCCCAATGTCTCTTTAGTTAGCGTATTGGGAGGCGTGGAATATGACCCTTTTCATTCGGTTGAAGGATAGATAATGTTCCAGCACCTCATCCTCCTTCACGCATGCCCTGGATTTCACTGCATCTATTTTTCCCATTTTCTGAAGATGGGATCCTGAAGGTAGGTGTCCTATGATGACCCCTACAATGTTGCTAAGCGCCTTTTGCCTAAAAGTAGGAGCTTTTTGGTCTGTCCATCAGCAACACTACCCCAAAGTAGCTTTGTGGTATGTCCTGTGTTGCTTGTTTTCCAAGATTTGAGGTGTTCTTCTAGGATCCACTGCTTCAAATAACCCTTGAAGGAGATGAATGTCCAAGATTGTGTCTCCAGCTGCCCCGAGCGGACCAGCTCGCCTGCCTTTTCATTTCTTTTTATTTCTTTATGACTAGGTACACAGATGATATTAACCGTATTTCACGCTAAGTCTATTAATTGCCTTCTTGTATATAAATTTGTAGTTCACATATATTTTCTCTTAGAAATATAATACTTATCAGCAGTATTGACTGCTACTACGTTAAAACCCCATGCTTTGTGATTTTATGCAATTCACTTTAAATTCATTACTTTAACTTTGACAATAATTTTTAATATGAACAGAGTTTTCGAAAAAAGATCCTTTACAGTCGATATAATGTGGTTAAGTGCTCTTGTAAATAGAACGATATGCTTTGCGGTTAGGTTATAAAATATTGATGACAACACATACTGTGATTTATTTAGACACGACTTTCAAAGAAAATTGTATGGACTATGGTATCTGTACGTGATCTTTGGCGAATATTAAAGTAATTTACGGTCCATGTTCGAATAAATCGGAGGAAGAGCATCAAATTCATAAATTTTTGGTTCCATGCTTTATGTTAAGTTCAGAATTTCCTCCTAACTTAAGTGAGATCTCACACTTTTTCAGTCATTAAAATATTTCTAGGGTTACTAACAACAACAAATTCGTTAATTTGCAAAAATTATTGTTATTAACTCCCATTAGATAAAATAATTAACATTTCTTAATAGAGTGCTAACTAATCACCGCAATAGTGGTAATTATTTTATTTAGCATATCTTAAAGCACGTTAGACCTATATACATACATATATCACTAAAGACTGGATTAATGACATTAGAGAGATCATCGAATATTAATTAAATAAATTTGGAGATGATAAATGTGCTTCAAAATACTTTTTTTATTTTGGATTATGATATGTACATATATATATGTATATACATATGTATATATATGTATATATGTATATATATATACAAATACTTAACACCTACATCTATATCCAATTAAATTAACTTTTTTTGGAGATTTAGTCATAAGTAAAACGTAATTTGTGCGTTTTTCGAAGTGAGGTTCAAAAACGCAATATTTGTCTTCAAACTTTTAAATTGAATTTATAGAAAACGCCACTCCTATTTTCATGACATATGCTATAAACGACCAATGACATCTTTAAAATCTTTAAAAATTTTATGGAATGGAATAATATAAAGTCTTTAGGACGGGATTAAGGAACAAAAATAACTAACAATTCAGAGGAATTTTTGGGATAAAAAATAGACTAAATTTAAAAAATATTTTTTGTAAGCTGAGGGTAATTTTACGTTTATACTCAATGTGTTTGCAAAACAAAAGAAAATTCCACGATTTATAGTTTTTAATTAAATTAGAAAAATAGAATAAACAAAAAAGTGTAACGAATTTCAAAAGAAATTCATTCCCACAGATAATTTATTTGTAAATTGATATGCATAAGCAATTTATTAAGATTTCTATATCTGAAAACTGTCGAAATGTGTTCTTACATACATATCAATCAATCAGAATGCAAAACTTCTTACAAATATCAGGATTAGTCATTAATCATGGCAACAGCATAAACTCGTCTAATCTTGGAAGAGCATTAAAAGATATAGGAAAACTGTCACCTTCATTAGGAGGCTGTGATGAACAGACCTCCACAGGAGTTTTATTAAAGGTTTTTTCGTTTGGTATCGGAAAATCAGTAGGCACAACTATGTCAAGGGTTTAAATGAAAAATGTACTTGTAATCAAAATTTTTTTTTTTAAATCATTAAAAAACGTTAAGATAGGAAAAAGGATATATTTAGAAATTGAAGTATTATATTTCCTCAATTCAAAAAGGACGACAACTGAAAAATAACATATGTCGTTAATATGTTTCCACAAAAAAAAAAAAAAAATGTCGGATTTAACCCCTCAGGTCTACTTGTCAATTGCTAAATGCAATAATTCATTAATGTGTTTACATGTTTGACACATGTATCTTCTTTAAGCACCAAAAGATATTGAAATTGAGTAAGTTTTCATTAATCATTAGCTTCAAAAATGCAGCTGATTTTACAGCACTTGACCGGATAAGAAACTAGGCGTTTCAGGTTACAAAGACCTACTTGTAGTTCGAAAACAAATATTAGAAAGTAAAAAAAACATAAGTCTAAGTAGCCTCATTTTGCTAGTTAACTTAGACAAAATTACCCACGAAAAGAAAAAAACGGACAAAAATTTAAATTAACATACAAAATTCTAACTCTCCCCATTAAAACCAGGGTTTCATAAATCATAATTGAATATCTATATAAATAAATATAGCTATTTTCGATTTGAGAAAACTTGGAGAGTAGTAAATCGAACACATTATACCAGTTGTTCAAAAAAACTGGCCATACTTGTGATGCCACCGCACGCTAACGGATTTCTGGATGCATGCATAATGGAGTTGCGCTTATTTTTTCATGGAGATATCCAACATTTTAGTAATCTCTTAGTTTAAAGTTTGAGTTTCTTATTAAAAAACTGTAAATGACCACCAAAAAATCGTTGTATGTTCGCGAATTGGGCTGAGCAACAACTTGAAAATGATCCGGATTTTCATCGAAAAATCATCTTCAGCGATCGGCCTCATTTCTGGCTGAATGGCTTCATCAATAAGCAAAATATGCGTAATTGGACAGGCAGCAATCCACATGGACTTCATGAGTCACCATTGCATCCTAAGAAAATTACGGTTTGGTGCGATTTATTTGCCGGCGGCGTCATTGGGTCGTACTTCTTCCGTGAAGATCAAGACCGGCACGTTACTGCGAATATTTTTAGCCCGAATTGGAACACAGCGAATGTCACAATCGATTTAGTGAAAAAAGAGTTTGGTGAATTAATGAAAATCCCGTTACAATTAGGTATCAGCATGCCCTCTTGCATCAAGTCAACTCGATATTTTTGATGTTGCTTTTAAAAGTACAGTTAAACTAAATTCTTGAATAAAAATTTACTCCTGCAAAATTTCGAAGCTGAAGAAAAACTGTTTGCTTGTATTTTTGTCCCACTTTTTTACCGTTTTTCTAAAATTATGTAACATTGTTTAGTATACCGAAAAATATTGAAAATCGACGAAAGGTTAGAATTCTTATTCAAGGGTATGTTCTTCAACTGCTCAATGCTTTTCTTATCAAATTTAAGAGAACATAAAACAATAAAATAGAGTACTGTTTCGGGTTCTTTTATCGTCACTGCGGTAGCGCACTGATATTTCGCTAGTCGCGAAACGATTGATCTGCACCGCTGACTACCTTTGATAGCTACAACAGGCACTTTGATGTCAGCACTTGGCCGACTGGTTAGCAGATTTTTATCGAAAAACGATTACGCTTCGGCTGAATTGGCGATTGAAAAAAGAATTTAGCGACTTTGAGAAATAATGCAGGCTTTTCGCCAAAATTCGATTATATTTGCAGAGGCTTGTGTGTAAACTAATCACAGAAATGCGCTATAAGGCCAAAAGCCGTCACACTTAACAGCGATTTTCCTGGATATCTTCAGGTTTCAAATACATATACATATATTTATGTATATTCAACAATTCTATACGATGTATTTCTGCCCATACAACCATATCATATTTGGGCTTATATTCATATATCGAGGTGTATATATATGTATGTACATATGTATGTTTATGCATATAATGCTTATGCTGTGCTTTCATATGCTTATAGCAATTACCCGAAAATGTTTGCATTTCTATTAATGCCAAATTTTACCAGAAATTAACATTAGTCAGGCTTTTATTCTTACTCAATTCTTTTATTCTACCTACTCCTATTCACCCACACATATGTGCTCACATGTATGCTATGTAAATGCCTTTTAATATACATACATATAACTAGTATTTGTCGTGACTAAACCTGAAAATTAATTTAATTTTACCATGAACCATGTGTAAATTGCAAGTAAATACCCGGCTTAATAGAGTGACTGATGAAGAGGAGCCAAAATTGTCGTCTATTCACCATACGTACTTATGTATGTCTGTAGTAGTAGTGTATGAGTACTAATTTCTGATTAAATATTTTCTACACAAGTTTATTTGCCTTTTCGTTGACATTGATGACGTACAAATTTATTGATACACATATATGTATGTATATGTATGATATGTAAACACACAATTACTGGATCTTACCATATTCGTGTAGAATATGTCATATTTTGGTAATAATGACGAATCAACGGAATGACGACACAAAGGTATTTTTAGGCGAAATCGCTTTAGCATTGTTTGGATAATTTCATATTTTATACATATTTCAATACTCGTGCACTCATAGAACTTCATAACATACATAAGTATGTCTTCTTTTTTCTTCATGAATGACTAACTTACTAAATTTATGCTCTAATGGTTATAAAGAATAAGTTTTATCTTAATTGGCATTAACTCATATTGACAAGACGTTATATACTAAAGTTCCCTGTATATGGTTGTATAATGTCTTAAGAGATCGTCTGAGTGTGAAATTTTCGAAAAATTGATTTTTCTTTTGTTGCATTATCGCATAGTATACACCGTAATAAACATTTTCTCAAATTTTGAAATCGAAATTCAAATTATTACGGTCGCTATAGCGTTTCTTGCAGAAAGTGGACAGAGAGTCTTTAAACGCGTTTTTCTCAGTTCCAATTTAGAGAGAACATTTTTAACATTATTCTCTATCGCACTATGGAAGCTTTTTTTTTCCACAAAAAACTATCGAACAGAAGGCCAAATTCGAAACTTTTGGTTCAAACCGCCGCCATTTTGTCAAATTTCAAAAAGAAAATTCTCCATAGCGCGATATCGACTTTCCTACAGATTAATAATCTTTTTGAAATTTTTGTTTTACGTGTCATTTCAACGATTTATTTAACTTTTATACTTACACCCAATAAATAAACATAACAAAAAACATTTTGTATTCTTCATGAATGTATTTATTTATAAAAATCCAAACCAAGCACGACTAAATTTTGACTAATGCTTCGATCGTTACTTGATTTCATTTATAATTATAATAAATTGTTTTGAGTTTTTGATTTGAGATAACTTTAAGCAGAAAAATCTTCCTCGCCGCCAGGTCTCTTTTTTGGAGGACCTCGGCTATGCCATGAAGAAAATCCTAAATTATTAAAGCGCATTACATTCTGTAAATAAAAATTGTTTTCAATTTTAAATTCACAAAAAATGCACTTTTTCTGACTTGCAAGAGGATATAATCCTTTAAGCAAATTGGAGCCTAAGAATATGATATTGAGAATTTAATTGGAGTTGAATTGGTGCTGATGTGAAATTAAATTATTCCGATAAGGATCCAAAGAAGCTGTTTATCAACTTAAGCAGTCGTCCTTCGGCTGGCTAAGCAAACCTTCTTTGCCACAAATTAAAGAAGGAGCTGGGCCAAGCAGATAAAATAATTATATATGTATACATATATATATTGTATATAATTGATGAAATATTATTTAAATGAATTATTGCTGTTATTGCCAACAGTAATGGAACCAAAATATTTTTTTGTGGTCTTTTTTCATTCATTGTGGTATATAATTTTTAAAGTAATAGGTTTCTTTTGATATAGTGCCTATAAAAGCGAAATATTTGTCGGTAACGACTATTGACACAAAGAGGTTGTAACTCACTTTCGTTCCATATTTTCTACACTTCTTATCATTTCAACTACAAAAATTACATTTATTGCTTTATTGGAAAAAGCTGGGTGAGTGCATTAAAAATATTTGATTGTAAGTTTTTATTCCCTATAATTTCACGTTTTTCTATTGAATTGATAGAATTGAATAGCACTTGAATGCTAACAAAGACATGAGGACTTTAGATAATGCAAAAGTCAACAATTGTTTACAACGTTTTATTATATTATATACTATATTCAAGTACCATTTATATGTATGTCAATACAAACATACAATATTTGTTCAAAACTGCATTAAGGTGTGTAAGTGTACACGAGAATTATTTGCAATGGCATATAGTAGAGTAAATTAAATGGTCACCTACGAACGACCTTTGGTTTCTATGACAAGCTCTTTTTGATAAACATATGACAGGCTATTAGAAATTTATTTAACTATTTTTTGAGACAACTTTCGAACGAACGTGATAGTGCGCACCACGCACTAATATGTTGGCCCGTAAACTAACTGGTTTCAATGGAACCACATTTTTTATCCGGCAAATTTACAATTATTTTAGAATACAGAGAGTGTTTAAAATTATTACATCCATTAGCCTTCTAATATAAAATTTTATATGAACTCAAAGATGTATTTGTATTGCCAATCTACCACCACACATAAATCGTGATTAATATTTGCTATTTTTATTCTTTCAAGAAGGATCGCAAATTATTTCATTGCTGATGTAAGGTTTTAAGTCGTCATGCATGTCTTTTACCACCAATTATGTCGCCAAATACCCAGATATCGATACAGGCTATCGCTGGATGTGAATAAGATGGTAAAACATCCACACCATAACTTTGGTTCAAAATGAACTCAGGGATTTAATATGTCATCAAATGACGTATCATCGAGGAATGACAAAACAATTTATCAAAGCGATGGATGCCGAAGGATTATGTTTTACTGAGGTATGGGAAAGCTGAAAGATGGAATATTTGATACAGCAATTACTGAAAGATAAAGATTTTATCAAAGTTGTGCAAAATATGCAGGCAAACCGTCAGACTTTAAGAACAAATTGAGTATCAAGTTACATTATCTACGTAATAATCTGGATACATTTTCGGCTCATTTTGAAAATTATAGTAAAGAGAGCGGTTCAAACTGGATGCAAAAGTGATGGTAGGATAACATCAAGATAGTTGAGATTGTCAATCATGACTGCTTACTGCCTATTCTGTAACTCGATTTGAAAATCAATTTACTCGAATTCTGATTTTTTATATTCAGTAACTCGATTTTCGGATTTTCAAGCCAATTTTCGAATAAAATATTCGATTGTACGTATTTTTTCTGGCACAGGGTGGTACAACTTTCGCATAATGATAAAGTAGATCCGAATTTCGAATAGAATACATTTTCGAATCGAGTTACAGAATAGGCCCCCTGGTCCTTAAAGGGATATTGCTGCCTATAACTCCTCTTTCAATAATCTGTTTTGAAAAATCACGCGTGAGTCGTATCAAGCTGTCATGTTATTTTTGTTTAGTATTGTTAGTCATTTGACTAAACAACGTTTACAAATCTTTCAACTTTATTACGAAAATTTACGTTCTACAGGGTTTGTGCGGAAAGTAATAGGAGTGATTTTCGTCCGCTGCGACTGTTCTTTAGAGCGTGCGCGCACCGACTGGATTCGGTAGAGGACATTTCTAGCTAACGAACGAGCGGTTGGTCAGTTGTCTCCGAGCACCTGGATAGTCAGGACAAACATTTTCGCGCAACGTGTTTCTGTAAGTGGTGCAAGCCGAAAATGCAACGTTCGTTAGAGCAGAGATAGAGATTAAATTCTGTGTGAAACTAGGTAAATGTGAGACAGAGATGTTTGATATGATCAAGCAGGCTAACATAGATGTTGCCTTAGCATGAAGTGGTATGTTTCTGTGGCACAAGGCCATTTTGGAGGGCCGGGAAAAGGTCGCTGATGAAGACCGTGCTGGGAGACCTGCGACTTCGACAAACACCGACAATGTGATTCGTGTGCCCAAAGTTTTGAACTCAGACCGTCGACGAAGTATTCGTTTAATTGCCCAGATGTTAAATTTATCAAAATCTGTGGTTCATGACATTGTGACGGAACACTTGAAAATGCGCAAGGTGTGCGCGAAGATGGTACCAAAAGTGCTGCTCACTGACGACCAGAAATTGCGGCGAATGGAAGTGTGTCAAGAAAATTTGAACATGTGGCATCCCAAATGCATCGAAATGCTCGAATGATTCATCGAAAATTGAACTCAACGGTTAGAACATCTGAGACGTAGCTGCGGTCAATACTTGAAACAGATAATCTCCAAAAAGTAAATGCCAAAGAATGTTCTTTCGAAAAATAATAAATATTGTATATGTATAATTTATTTATATCTTATTTTACTAAAAGAAAAACGCCTTAAACCAACTTTTCGCTTGTTATACACTGAACAGGGTATATTAAGTTTGCCACGAAGTTTGCATCACCCAGAAGGAAGCGTCGGAGACCCTATAAAGTATTAGTATATATATATGATCAGTATGTTGAACTGAGTCGATTTAGCCATGTCCGTCCGTCTGTCTGTATATATACGAACTAGTCCCTCAGTTTTTAAGATATCGTTCCGAAATTTTGTAAACGTCATTTTCTATTCAAGAAGCTGCTCATTTGTCGGAACTGTGGATATCGGACCACTATAACATATAGCTGCTATACAAACTGAACGATCGGAATCAAGTTCTTGTATGGAAAAATTTCACATTTGACAACGTATCTTCACAAAACTTGGCACAGGTTATTTACTAAGATAATAATGTAATCTCCGAAGAAATTGTTCAGATCGGATTACTTTAATATATAGATTCCATACAAACTGAACACATAGTTACTAAAATAAATGCACCTGTGAAGGGTATATTAGCTTTGGTGCAGCCGAAGTTAACGTTTTTCCTTGTTTTTTTATTCAATATTCGACTTATGGACTAACTTCCACTAATAACTGTTTATAATATAGCTGATCACTATAAGCAATTGGCATATCAAAACAAGCTCTAATCGATATTTTAAATAGATTCTTCAAATTCTGCCAAAGATGTTAATTATATAACATGTGAATTACTAAATGTCAAAAATATAAATTGTATGCGTTATTTTTCATTTTAGATATGTCTTCATTTATTTATAAATTTGGCATCAATTGCCAAAATCGAGCTAACTTTATTGACAAATAAATCAAAATATATCAATTTTGTTAAATTAGCACCTTTGTGCTACTTTCAGCTCAGGCACTCATCAACTGGCTAGCGGTTAATTGGACTGATTTATCACTCAATTTTATCTTATCGCCGTGTACAGTATGAATGAAATGTGTAGCAGAATGAAAGCAGCAATGATAACACGTACACAATTCGACTCAGTCAAAGCAGAATTGATGATAAGGTGTGATTTTCTTGGTAGTAAATGAAAATATGGCTAGAATAGCTGAGCGATCAAAAAACTCCGACGTAAGTCTTCAGTACAACATTGGCAATAATATAATGTGGATTGCGCGCATATTGCTTTGAAAACAAAAAACGAAACGCGAGTGTGTTGCAATATCAACGAGCGACAAAAAAATATTGTTTTCGAAAAAGTGTTCACACGAAACATAACGGTACAAAAATGCAAGTGAATTGATGTCTACGTCGGCAGTACGCGAATTTAGAAACTTTATATGCGCTATTTGATGCTTTTATTAGCAAAAATCGAAAACAAAAAAAATAGAAATCGAAAATGTTGAGTGCTTTTAGTACGGTTGCACCATACTTGAAATTCAATCCGACATATGTGATCGTCGACAATTTTGTTTTTAAATTGCATTATCGATGGACATTCATAATTTTGTTGGTGGCCACCATTTTGGTGAGCATGCGTCAATATTTCGGTGAACATATCAAATGTATATCGGACACCATACCGCCGCATGTCATAAACACATATTGCTTCTTTACGCCTACCTTCACGCTGGTGAGTTTACGACGTTTAACTCTACTGCTTACGAAAATTTGTTGTTAGTATGTGCTTATGTCAATTGTGTGTGTTATTATTATCAGGTGCGTCATCTGAATAATAGCGCTTTGGAGAAGGGCATCATATTTCAGCCTGGCATTGGACCCGAAGAGTCGCAACATGAAGAAATCAGACGGCACGCTTACTATCAGTGGGTACCCTTTGTACTCTTCGGTCAGGCATTGCTCTTCTACATCCCGCATTTCTTGTGGAAAAGTTTTGAAGGTAAGCAGTTTATTGAAATACAATCGGTTGGTCGTAGGTCAATTCCCTACTCACTTTATGTGTAACCGTTCGGTCACTTATCGCTAAAATAAGTATAGGCATTTCAGAAAAACAGTAAGCAGCTAGCATAGAATGAATGAGTGAGAATGATATCTTTACAGCGTGGGCCCGAATAACTGTCGCACTTTTTCGAAGCAACGTTATGTTCGCGAAAGTGTACAGAATTTTGTTACCGTTACATTTTTGTGTTCCTTATTTTATTGTGAAATTAATTGAGTACTTTTTTGACCTGATCAGTAATTCTTAAAATTTGTGAGTGATGGAAGCAAAAAGAGACTTAGTGCAAAAATTACATTTGCAAGGCAAAACGACAGACGAAATTGTTAAATTGCTGAAAGACATTGATGTAAACCGGAGATTTGTCCAACGCACTGTGGCTCGATTTAAGAGAACTGGAAGTGTTAAAATATCCAAAAAACCTGGACGAAAAAGAAGTATAAGAACACCTGAGCTGGTGAAGAATGTGCGTGAAAGGATAAGGCGAAATTGTGCTAGATCAGCTCGAAATCTAGCCAAAGAGCTGAGGATGAGCCGCAAAACCATCCGAAATGTTTTAAAAGAGGACTTGAGACATAAACCTTACAAAAGGAAAAGGATTCATGGCCTTACGGAGCGTCAGAAGAAAATGCGACGGGAAAGAAGTGGTTTATTGCTTCAGCGGCATGCAAGTTGCAATATTGTGTTTTCTGATGAAAAACTATTCATACTGCAAAAAAGTCACAATCCCCAGAATGATCGCCTGTATGCAACAAGTATGCAGGATATCCCAACAGATAAATTAGCCGTTCAGAGATATCAAAACACAACGTCTGTCATGGCATGGGGGGCCATATCCAAAAAAGGCAAGCTCCCGCTCCTTTTTATTGAGAAAGGTGTCAAAATCAATGCACAATATTATTTGGATGAAGTGCTTGTCAATCATTTTTACCCCCATGCATCTGAGCTCTTCGGCAACGAACCATATTGCTTCCAGCAAGACTCTGCTCCGGCTCATAAAGCAAGAATTGTTCAGCGCTGGTGCAAGGATAATTTGCCATGTTTTATTCCGATTGATGAATGGGCTCCAGCTTCTCCGGATCTGAATCCATTGGATTTCAGTATATGGGGATACATGCTTGACAAATTAAAA
The DNA here is from genome assembly GCF_024586455.1 of Bactrocera neohumeralis. Lineage (NCBI taxonomy): Eukaryota > Metazoa > Arthropoda > Insecta > Diptera > Tephritidae > Bactrocera > Bactrocera neohumeralis. Next base: position 31,077,991 of record NC_065922.1, on the reverse strand, counting down.
AATTTGAAAAACATAAGATTTGATCAATTCAAGCTTCTTTTAATCGAAATTTGGGACGAAATTCCAGATGAAGTGGTGCATGCCGCCTGCAATAGTTTTCAGAAACGTTTGAAGCTGGTAAAAAAAAATCAAAGGTGAACGATTTGAACTAAAGCAGTCCTAATGTAAGCCAACAGTTTTTATAATAAATAAAATTGTTTAATTGCTCAAAATATCAAAAAATAAACTTTTTCTACAAAAAATAAAGCGCGACAGTTTTTTGGGCCCACCCTGTATAATAGTTCAACAATTTATGAGTGGTTTAGACGCTCAATGCAACCTGGCTCTCACTTGTATTTATCAGCACAAGTACTGTATATTCATTCTTAGGTAGAATGGCGGAATTTTCTATAAGAAGTTGTAAGTAATTCCTTAAAGTTTTGTGTTATTCTATCTTTAAGATGAATTTTTTAAACATCTTTATAGCTAGCTTTCAATATAAGCTCCTTTCGTGCAAATAAAAAAATCCAACAATTAGCTCAATTTTCCATATACTTGTTATGGGCCTCGGGGCTCGGATGCCCTTCAACATATGATTTCTAATGGCTTCAATGAAGTCTTGACACGGTACTTAAAGCAGATTTCTAAGCTTTGAAAACAACAAAAAGTCACAGGGAACCAAGTCTGGCGATAAAAAAGACTGAGCGGTGACTCTAGTGTCGTGTTGAATATCGGCTTTGGCGTAATTTTTTCAGTTTTTAAGTATTTTTGGAGCTTCTTCGCTAAAAAGTTGTATAATTTCGACATCATCATAAGCCATCTGATTTGTTTAGGATTCTCAGCTAAGTTCTGGAACACTTCTTTTGCGACGTCGTTTTCGAATATGATTCAGGACTTTTATTCGAGTCTATCATTGACACGGTTACTAAATGTTATCTTTGACAACACGACGATTGTTAAGCGCTGTTTCCGTCATTAACAGTGGGGGAGGCAAGATTTCGATGACTTTACGACTTTAACTGAATGCTTTGTGCCACTCAAACACTTGCCAAGGTAGACTAAACCACTTCTGCAACATTTTGAATGATTCCACAGCCCTGATTCCATAGGAGTTATCGGTAAAAATTGCGTCATAAACAGCTGCCAAGTACATACTACTTGACATAAGGGCACCAAAATCAAACTTCACAACAAAACAAAAGGGTTGCAAAAATCTAGGAAAATTTGTTTATCGATTCAGTTTGCGCTCGCAGTTTAAATGGTCCAATCGGGGTCAAATTTGATCAAATGGTCTATTTTGGTTAAGAAAGGAGATTTCTGAACTTTGAACTCTAAATAGTTTATAAAATAAATAGTACCAGAATCTGTAATGATAGAATATCGCTTATCTTTCTTATACTGACTGCAGGTAGGCACCACTTCTTTCAATGATTTACTTTTATCCCACCTAGTACGTAATTATTTGAAGATCAACATATGTTCTAAGCGAGTTAATCACATTTTTAGTCATATTTGTCTAATATAGAGATTTTTGTTTATATAATCCACTTTACTAACCCCGTCAACCCCACAACACCAAGAGGAAATCACTCACATTCCTTCTTCAGCAAAAGTAAATCTCTGCTAAATACTCAATAGTAAGATATTAATAATTCAGTTTCGCCACCGATAACGAAATTCCTATAGAGAGATATAGAAAACAACTAAAAATATTTTTAAAATCTGAGGCAACATCGAGAGCTTTCCGGTTTTTATGAAATGACTAGAAAGTAACAGGAAGATAGAAGAAACGAATTCTAATTTTAACTCACTAGTTTGTATATATATTAAAATTGGGGATTGAAAACAAAACTGAAAAATCGCATATACGGAAAATATTCTACGGACCATTCAAAAAAACTTTTATTAAGAAACGATGAGTGTAAAATTGTTACAGCCAACGATTTTTAAGGCAAAGTTTCACTTTTAGGGCGAAGGCCTAACGAACGATATTTGATTCAAATATGCATTTTATTATTTTATAATCATTTGTCAGAATTGGCCAGACCTGACAACTCTTATATCTCTCGTATATCTCTCAACCAAACGATAATTCAGATATACATATAAGCAGCAAGTTGAGCACTAAGTACTCGTATTAACTTTTTGTATTCCCCAACATTTATTCAGGTGGCCGCATTAAAGCACTCGTCTTCGGTTTGCGCATGGTCGGTCTCTCACAGTATTTAAAAGATGAAAGTCTTAAAATTGGAAAAATTAATATACCTTCTATGGAGGAGACGGAGTCACGTGTGAAGAATATACGTCGTGCCATGATCGATCGTATGCGCATCAATCAATCGTGGGGTGCGCATCTGGCTTTTACCGAATTCCTGAATTTGCTGAATATTTTACTTCAAATTTATTTGACAAATCGTTTTCTTGCCGGCGCCTTCTACAGCTTGGGCGTGAAAGTCATACGAGAGCGTTGGACCGATCAAATGGATGCGCTCGATGTGGTGTTTCCGAAAATCACCAAATGTCATTTCCGTAAATTCGGTCCGAGCGGTTCACTACAAATGCATGATACACTCTGTGTTATGGCATTAAATATCATCAATGAAAAAATTTATGCGGTCCTATGGTTTTGGTATCTGTTCGTGTTGGTGATGACGATAATGGGACTAATTTGGCGTTTGAGCACATTTTTGTTGTATAGAAAGTGAGTATATTTTTCACATTTTTTTATTTATTATTAATAATTTTTTGTTCATTGCAGTGTTCGTTTTACAAAATTAACTTTCGCCTACTTTGCAAGGCCCGGTCGCATCGATGAACAGGAATTGGCCGCTGTGGTGGCAAAGTGTAATTTCTCGAATTGGATGTTCTTATTCTTTCTACGCAGCAATATTTCCGAATTTCTCTTCAAACGTGTGATTTTCCATTTAGCCAGCGAGATGCCTGATCCTGAGAAAGACAACAGTATTAACGCCTTCTTGGATAGAGAGCACTCGGCAGCTAAGGCGGGACCAAGTGGAGTAGCACATACAATACAACTTGATGAAGTCGATACTCCGCTACTGAGTAGTAAAGTTGGTGCTAAGATTGATTAGAACTCCACTATATTGATTTTTGTATGACACAGCAATTTAGATATAACCTTGAGGTCAACGACTTTCTTATAAAGTGTATAATTTAAGTTTTCCATGTTTATTTATCTCCAATAAGTTACTGGTTTTATTTCTAAAACTAAATGAAACTAAATAAAAAAATGTAATCTAAAGCTGATAAGAGATTTTTTTTTTAGGGTTTGAAATATATATTTTAACTGGTTACTGTCTGGTGGCGACACACGCTCGCAAGATGGGGCTAACAGATCGAGAAAACTGCAGGAAATGCCTAGAATAAGATACCAGAGAAACAATAAAGCATCTCTTGTGCACTTGTCCCTCATTGGTAAGACTACGCTGTAAGAATCTGGGGTTCCCACAGTATGAAACACTGGAGGAGGTATCGACAGTGAGGCCGCAGAGTCTGTTAAAATTCGCGTCAAACGCAGACATCCTAAACGATAACTACTCCTCTTGGACTTAGCAAGTGAACTACATCTGGTATCGCAAATGATCAAACTAGTCTATGCGTGGCTTATCAGCCTACCAGACTAATCTAACCTAACGATAAAGAATGTTAAAACGCAAGGATAAGCCTTACTGCAATGACAGAAAGAGAAATCCTAGCACCGTTTAGAGTGAATCCTCAAGATAGCTTCAGACACTGACATAGTTCTAGAAGATAAGGTTAATGAGGTCAATTGAACTAATAGAATTCCACTAGAATGCTCTAGCTGCCAAATTTCTACGACTGTCGAGTCTCAGTAACCGGAATAGACTTTCATCTAGCCAAAGACGGGCAACTCGGCGGAACTTTTAAAAACTATTTGGGGAATCAGTAACAAAAGCAAACATATTTTTTATGTGATACAGATAGATGAATCTTCTCTATACGGAAAATACATTGCCGAGTCCACTTTCAAACCAAAAAATAATAAGTTTTGTCCCAAAAAAACTATGAATGAAAGTATTTTACTTCGTTCAAGTATAATATATAACCTTAATGTCCAAAATACTTTGCAGAATTTTTCGTTCGTGTTCTAAGCTGTTAACACATTTATTCATATTTGTTATCACAAAACCTGCAGAAATCACCAAATTGCCTTGAAAATGGACCAATTTTTGTGCAAATATCAACACATTAGAAAACATTACCAAATGAATGTAAAAAACCATGACAACTTTGAATTGAACGTCGGATAACACCTGTAACACAATATCGTGCGGCGTGGTTGCCAATTTGTGTTAACAGCGAAAAAATATTAACTGACCCAAGAAAATATAAAACTAGTGTGGGCAAAAAATAGTAAAACTTTTTAATTTAAATTTCGCGCGAAAACCGATTTGTCGAAATATTTTTTTTCTGGGTAACTACGACTGTCACATGTGCCAATTGTCACATCAAAATAATCATTAGTGTTTAGTATACGCTTGTCTTTCTGAAGTACATAAAGTGCATTCGGTGATTTTTACAATGAGTGAAATTATCCAACAAAAATGTTCCATTAAATTTTGTGTGTAGAATCACATTTCTGTTGCCGAAACATTTAGAATGTTGGTAAAGACCTTCGGTGATATTTGTCTGTCGCGAGAAAGTGGTTTTGATTGTTAAAAATTATTCAAAGAGAGTTGAGAACGCATTGATGACGAACCATATCTAGGACGGTCATCAACATCAACTGATGATTAACACGTCAATAAAATAAAGGAATTGGTGCTTACGAATTAGAAAGATTAACAGTCAGAGCTATTACTGGCATCGTTGGAATATCAGAAGGATCAGTGAAAATCATTTTGAAAAATCATTAGGGCCTAAGGAAGATGAGAGCACATTTGGTTCCAAAATAAGTAGATTTTTTCGAAAAACAGGGTCGCATTAACGTCAGCGAAACAATGCTTTTCGACTACCAAGAAGTCATGAAACGTATTATTACTAGCGATGAGTCTTGGATCTATGCTTACGACCCGGAAGCAGAATCAATCGGCCGAACATCGTGGCAAAGGTGAGGCGAAGCCGAAAAAACAACCCAAGGTAGGTCAAAAATCAATGTTGACAGTTTTCTGCTATTATCGAGGTGTGGTGCACTCCGAATTCCTTCCGACCGTAAAAAGAAGCCGGAATTATGGGGCGATAACTCTTGGTTTTGTACATCACGATAAAGCACCGTACTGCATTGATTCTTCGTATTCTTTGTGAGTCTTTGCCAAATTTTCAACCAATATCCTGCCGCAACCACCGTGTTTGCCTGATTTAGCTCCACGTGACTTTCAACTATTCAGCAAACTCAAACAACCGTTCCGGGGAAATAGTTTTGAGTCTATTGAAGACATTAAACGTGATTCTCTATGCGCATTGAAGGCTATTCGAGAGTTGGAAAGAACATTGGCACAATTACTGATTACTGAAAGGAGGACGACATAGATTTTGAAGAACAAATTGAGAATTTTAAGATTATGAATCAAGACTTACTGTTTTAAGCTCATAGTAGTAATTCTGAAATACTCCATAAACAAAAAAGATAAAAGAACAACTGAGGTCATGACTAAAATTTTCAAAGTTTTGGTTTAAAACGCCTTAAAGAGTCATTAGTAAACATATATACATAATGTTTGTTGGAAAGAACCTAAAAAAATCCGATAAAGTTGTGTTATGTGAATCCCCAGTACAAAATACAATAAATCAAAAACCAACTTGTACACAACTCTTTTACCGAATTTGCCACTTTTTACAGAAACGAGTTGCCTCAAATCTGCAATCAGTTAATTTATTATTTACAAAAACTGTTTTGTTTTCTTTTTCTTAAATCTTGATTTATTTGTTTATTTAAATACCTTTCCAGTATTACTGCTATATTGCAATTTGTTTTATTTTCTTGGCAATTGAATTTGGCTGTTTACCGTTTCCAAGCACGTTCCCAACTTGAGTGCCGGACTCAGCAATTCAGAGAGCTGTCTTTTTGACAGATCGTTTGAACGCGCGTGACTTGCATTTTTTGCACTGTTTACTTCAAACTTTTTTATTATAATTTTTAAGGTTTTTATGGCCTGTAATTACATTCGCAAAATGTTAATTGTACATTTAAAGAAAACCCATTTGCAAATGAAACCGGTTTTATTTATTAATTTACTTTATGGATGGCATTTATAAGGGTCAAGTCATGATTTTGATTCTGATGGACAAAAAAGTATATCTAATTGGTTCGAGAATCATGTTGTTTTGAAGAGTAAAACAAAAATAAAATATAAAAAATATGCAAAAATAAATCGAGACTTTTTAGAAAGATTAAGAAAGAGAAATGTTTTTAAAATTATGGCTGATTATTTTGTTCATGTGCTTTTGAAATTCTCAACAGGCTTATAAACAAAAACTAAATTTAAAACTGTTCCCTTACGCTGAGGAGGTGTGCTGCGAATGGCAGGCACCTTGAAGTAGTGCAGGATCTTAGGTTGCACGACATTCTCGACCCGTGCCAACCGGTGTGAATGGTGCTGCACGGTACTCAGGCAGATCAATAGAGAACGTATGTTTGCGACAACTAAGATATAACTGCCACCTTATAAGCCAGGCGTTAGGCGACTTCCATGCGTTTTCGCCTGCATTTGAATGGAGCCCGCAGCAGCCCGCATTGGAAAGTAACGGCCTTAACGCGTCATGGGGTTCTGACGAGGATGACTTTTGCGTTCCTCGATGACCCAACAGCACATCGTTATGAGCCATACTACTACAAAAACAAAAACTCCGATTCATCTAAGAGCGGCCCAGGATCTTAACGAATATTTAGCTTTCTGAACGCTATATGGTCAGAGGAGCGTGCGTTGTTTGAGGAACATGCCAGGAACGACGAAGAGCTTCTAAGGAAGCTGAGAAGCTCTCTCGAAACAGGGCTACAGGCAGTAGTGTTACCACTTTCCCTATCTTAAAGAAACAGAGAAGTGGTAACGCGGCATCCGTTACTAAAAGGAGGATAGATGACGTCCTGTTAACGTAAAACATCGAAAAGGGGGCGCTTCTACCTACACAATCAGAACAAACCGCGAAGCGCAAGAACAGATTGATAACACCTCAGGAGATACCGAACTCCAAAAGGCGGAGAGGCAACATTTCGCAGGCGACTGTAAGTCAACACTCCGCCCCAAATAAACAACCCCAAACCTATCCGACGGTTAATAAATATAGGTAAAACTATCACCTCTTTAGATTAAACACCTTTCCGAGTTCCCTAGTTAACTAAACAGGCTAGGCTCGAAGTTTTTCACATTGAAATTAGATCGCCAAAATATTACTTCTAAAAGAACGCAAGCCTTTGTTAATGAATGGGGTTAGAGATAATCCTTAGAAAAATATTTTGTTTGACGATTTAGGAATAAATTTTGTAAACCTACTTATTTCAATAAAAAACAAGTACAACTTTCCTATATACCTAGTCTAAAAGTATGTCTAATGCTATCAGCACTAATACATACGTACAGAGGATCAACCAAAGCTACAAGACTCAATATAAGTTAAATCCACACTTTTCAAAATGGTCTATTTGTAATAAAAATAAAAATAATTGTATATGTAAATATGTGCTGGTGTAGGTAAAACTGTCTGAATGTGATTGCAATGAATTTTGAAAGCTGTTTCCAGTACACCATAGCAGCTTTCGTAGGCGTTGTAAAACTAGCTTTGTCACACCTGCGAAATATTCATACTTCAGTTTGTCATTTCGACTGTCTTCTTTTTATTAGTTTTCAGTTTATAGCAAACTATGAATTCGTCTATTCAGCGCTACATTTTACGGTCAATGGCAACTTGTTAAGCAAGTTTTTATATCACCCAGGCGATTGTGGTTTTAGAGTAAAATAAAAATCTGAAATCTGTGAAAGTAAAAACAAATAAACACAAAAAAAATATTGCACATTAAAAACAAGCGGCACTATAACAAGACAAAAAGCTAGACGAATTAAAGCAATAAATTTTTACAGCTTATCTAAGCAAATCGAAGCACTAAAAACGAGTTTCATTTAATTTTTGCATAAAAATACGTGAAATGAGTCTTTTTGATATGGTCAAGTCTATTGTCAATGTATTGATGTCTTTTGTCAATGTATTGATGTCGAATTCAAATTAAACAAATTTAGAACTGATCTTATAGGACGGAGAAAACTTGAACATTTTTTTATTGGTTTTCTGTATATGTAGTTTCTAATATAAATGGTTAGTCAACTTTGGATTAACTTGACGATTGCTACGATCTGATATTATAACAGTGAGACAGATCTTCGCCAAACAAACCTGATATCAAGTAAGTAAGGTAAAAGTTACAATTCACCACCTTTTCAATATTTTCCACAATACAGCTCTATTAACAAGTAAAAGAGAGCAAGGATGCCAGGAATTTTTCTTATCCAGTGGTATTTCCTCCTTAATTGATGGCCCATTTATCAATTTACTTGAATTATATATGATTCATCAAATCTTATAGTATATAAACTATCAGTCAATAATTTCACTCAATAATTGTATTCAATTGGCCGCTCAAATGATTTGTTTCCAATTTGTGTTAGTAGGAAATATATTCTTATTTCACCCGAGCCTCCGTTTATTTTACTATTAAATTAAAATAGAAAAATTATAGAAAGCTATTTTGGTCACTGTTCGCAAGATGCTTCATTTAGGTGAGTATTCGGATTTAGAAAGAACTTGCTCTTTACCACTCCAATTAATTTGACCCCATGGATGAGAAAACAATTGTCTAATTGAACGCCAGGCGCTCCATAAACCTCTTAGCACATATGTATATCGGTTCAAAAAGAAATGGATCAGGGAAAGCTTTGAAAAAATATTTATCTCACTGACGAAATATTTTTCATAAACTACTCCATACCACTCTACCAACTTCTCAAGACTTATCCCGACCCCGAGAAACCTTAATATCATACCACCTCACCAACTTCAAACGCATGGATCAAGAAAAGTTATGGAAAAACATTTATCTCACTGAGCGTAATATACTTCACAAACATCTCAAAACTTATTTCGATTTTGGGAGAACTTGATATTATACCACTTCATCAATTTCGACAGCATGGATCAGTGAAGGTTTAGAAAAAGATTATCTCAGTGAACGAAATATACTATATAAACCTGTCCATAACACTGTACCAACTTCTTAAGTCTCATTCCGACCATGAGAGACTTTGAGTTCATACCAGTTGACTGAATTCAAAAGCAGGAATCAACAAAATTTATGGAAAAATATTTGAGTCACTGAACAAAATATACTACAGAAACTTCTTGGGACTTATTTGGATTCTGAGAGAACGTGATATCATACCGCCTCACCAATTTCGACAGGATGGATCAGTAAAAGTTTTAGAAAAATTGATCTCACTGAACGAAAGATACTATATAAACCTCTCCATACCAACCCACCGGCTTCTCAGGACTCATCCCGACCCTTAGAGACCTTGAAATGATACCTGAGAGACCTTGAGGTGATACATGGAAATTTATTGATTGAAAAATATTTACCTTACTCAGCGAAATATAATCCATACACTTCTGACCTATTCGATCCTGAGAGAACTGGATACCATATCACTTCACAAATTTTGACAGCAATTCAATAGCATGGATCAGTGAAAGTTTTAGAAAAATATTATCTCACTGAACAAAAGATGCTGCATAAAACCTTTCCATATCACTTCGCCAAATTCGACAGCATGGAAGGAAACAAATTTTAGAAAAAGTCTCTTTTTTTTTGAAAACGACATGCTCTATAAGCCTCCCCATACAATTTAACCAACTTCAGCAGCATGATTCAAGGAAAGTTATAACACAAAAACAAATTATCTAACAAAGCAAAAATCAGCATAAATCTCAGCATTAGTCTTACATCACTAACTCCTTTTAGACCTTTTAGAACTCATCTTGATCCCAGAAGAACTTGCGCAACACCATTTCACCAACTAAGTTTGAGAAAAAGTCAAAAAATTATACATTTTGAATTTCATAGAGGCATATCTCATTAAACCGGTCCAGAAAAACTTTGCAACCACACTATTACTGATGAATATTAGGGCTTGCTGAGTTTATGTGCGAATTAGCCTTGAAAGAAAGAGGGTGGACCTCAAGGGTTCCAAAAATACGACGATTCCATTTCTTGTAAGCTTCTTAGATTTACTGTTTACAGCGAATATTTATGAGTTAACAACGAAATTTTCAATTCAGTAAAATTTTATATATATTTTTTTCTAATTCTGGTCGTCTTAAGTCATCGCTGCTTTAAACCGGGTCACCTCAGCTGGTTTTGGCGGCACTTGATAGGCTTGGCGCGTGATTTTTGATCTTGAGCATTGTGAACTACACGCTGTAGAACACGTAAAGCCTATTTATATAAATTCCGCACGGTTTTTGTTTCTTGCTTGACTTCAGAAGTTGTAAGTGATTTGAAGTTTTCATGATTTCATCGACAAGTTTTGTTATGCTGAAAGCAGGCCAACACGAAAAAAATAATAAAATCACGAAAACACGCGAAGAAAAAATTTACAAAATTTGTCACATCATCAAAAAATGTTGGAAAAAAAAGATTAAGCAGAGCTTTATATTTTACCAACTACAAAGACATACTAACATTGCAAAGATATACATACATGCTTACATATTTATGTATATAGAAACCTGGCTTATACACCGATGACTTTTGTTTATTCGCTGAGCATACAAATAAGGTACTTTAGCAGTGTTTTTGTTGTTTTTTTTATTTTGTAAAGCGCTTAAGAGTAGTAGTCGTTTTTGGTTTTTTTTTCTTTTGAGTTTCACGAAGTGAATGACCGAGTCATCAAATTTCTGGCTAAAATAGCAAAACGAAGAATGAACACATGGCATAAATATAATTTAAATACAGGTAGTATTTAGTTGTTGAAATGGTTTAGTGTTTGGTCTTATAAGCGGCTGCGAAAGGCATAAGATTGAGCTCGTGCTGTGCTCGAGCCTAGTAATTTATTTTAATTAGACACGAAGGAATTGCTAACAAACTGGCTAGACTAATTGGTTGTGGGACTAATTCGTACGCCACATTTAATTTATATATCATCAGCAGAAGAAACTTTGAACTTTTTAAATTAGCGCTGGAAATAATACAACAAACACACGCACATAAGTATGAAAAACATATTAGGACTCGCTCGTGATCTGCGCCGAACTTGCGCTCGCAGAAATTAATTCATTTCTGCAGAAAGTATCGCAGCTGTAGTGACAGTGGCAGCTTTGCTGTAGCATAACTAAATTAGCATTAGCAGAAGTATGCAATGCCAATGCAAAGTACAATTAATTGTCCCACATTTCGTTGTGAGATCGCACACACAGCACACATCAGCGCGAAAGGTGCATCTTGGCAACGTTCTCAGACCCACATTTTAGAGTGGCGACTCATAAAGAACGATAGCGATGATCAGCTTATGTGCCCTCATCCAATACAGAGTGCACTTGTGCCTTGTCTGCAGAGTTCTTATGCAAATCTAACGCTGCTACTTGGCTCAATTAGCTATGTAGATTAGCTGCACTCGGCTATGGCTCGTCTATGGCCCGTCTGTGGCGTGTGGGTGTGCGTAGTTTTCTATTGGCTTTATTGTAATTTATTGCAATTTATTATCAATTTATATGTAATACGCGAGTATATGTTTTTGTAGTGAAATATTTGCATAAGTTGCAGCTTTGGCATGGCTAATTGTCCCCAATTACTCGAAATACTCAATTTGCATCCTAAATATACCTAATTCCAAACATATGTAAATTCATTTTATTAGTTTCTTCAGAGGTGAGCAATTCATTTGAGGTTAATTCCTTCATTAACCTCTTGTAAAATGAGTGAAATGGTGAAAATAGTAATTAGTGGCGATTGAATAAGCATGCAAGTGTTTTGAATTGTAAATTGTTCACGCCAGTCGTGGAATTTTCCATGGACTGCTAATGAACTTGGTAATAAATCAGTGAGTGGAACAGCGCACCATTGTGGAAATATTCACTGGCAATTATTTCTTTAAATAATTATAATAAAGAATTATGATTTTGATATTCAAAAATAAAATACGAATATATTAAAGATACCTAATCAAGTAAAAAAATTTTCTAAACAAACTCTTCACTTCGATCTTTCAGTTTGTATGGCGGCTATATGCTATAATTGAGCGATATCGGCGGTTCCGACAAATGCACATTCAGAAAAGGACGTGTGCAAAATTTCAAATAAATTCTCAAAAACTGAGAGACTCTTATTCTCTTCTTAATTGGCGTAGACACCGCTTACGCGATTATAGCCGAGGTAACAAACTGAGAGACTAGTTCTTTATATATTGACAGACAGACAGGCGTGGCTAAATCGACTCAGCTCGTTGTGTTGATCATATATATTTTTCATAGGGTCGATGAAGTTGCCTTTTGAGTATTATAAAAATCGTGGCAAACTTAATATACCCTACTTACAATATAGAAATGAACCCACGGGTCAATTTAAAAAAGTTAAAAATAATTTTCAGCTGAGCTTTACCACCATTTTAAATAGTTCGGATAATTTGGGAATTTTAAAACTCAACTAATTTCTAATGGATCAATACATCTGAATTTTAAACTGTAAACTTTTAAGAGCGGATGAGTTTATTTAAAGTAAAGAAAAACGGTTTTATAACTGAGTACGAATAATGAGATCGAATAGCAAACCGTTGGACTATAGCTGACCTGCACAAATTCAGCGGCTCAGCGGTAAACGATCACAATATAAGTATCCTGGCTTGACACATATGTAGATGCCGCTACTAAAATTAAATCTATATAAGTTTTAGTTACCCTCAACTTTGATAAGGCGCATGTATAAGTTTGTCTGCTGCCTGATCATTAGTTTTGAATTATATCATTTTCAGCTGCAGTTTGTTTGTTATTGTAAAAAAATTTAAAAAAAGAAATGACGAAAACATTAAAAAAGTCCACAAAATAATTTTGGATGGCCGCAAAAGTGGAGTTGTTCGAGATAGCATGCATTCTAGAGATATCAACTGAACGTGAATAACATATCATTCAGAGTTTTTTCGTCGATATGTGGCCATGGATAAAACATGGTTCCATCATTTCCTTTCGAAGACCAATCGACAGTCATCCGAGTGGACTGTCTGTATTTTGGGATGCGCATGGAATAATTTTTATTGATAACCTTGAACAAGGAAGGATCATCAACAGCGACTGTTACATAATGTCCGTTTGAAGGACGAAATCGCCGAAAAAGGAGGCATTTGAAGGAAATGAAAAAGCAGATATCCATGAACTGGCCTTCGAGTGGTTTCCGGTGGATGTAATACTCGTATATAGATCTGTCTTCCGGCGTCTATTTCAGATCTAAAAAAATGCCCACTAGGAAAAAAATTTCGTCGAGTGAAGGGATAACAGCAGAAACCGAGGACTATTTTGAAGCAAGGATCAAATCAAAAATGGTATCGAAAAGTTGGGGGGTCGATATATTATAATCAGTATAGCACCTTTAAAGGGAACTACGTTGAATAAAATAAAAAAAAACTTTCCCACAAAAGTCTGCGTTACTTTGGTAGGCCGGGGACTTTTACTTCAATTAACATGTTATCTTTAACAATCTACCTGATAACTCCGCCATCTCAACATCATATCTCCTATCAGTTTGCAATTTATTTTGTCTAAAATCAAATCGAATAACTTTAGAAAACAAATAATTTGGAGAGACCAAGCTGCTGACAACAGATTACTGCGAAACGCCAAACCAAATTATTGCTCAAGGGGTTCAAACTGATAATTAATTAATTGGGCTCTCGGAATTTATTTGCCCAAAATCATTTTTAAAACGTAATGACAAAGCATTATCTTTATAATAAAACTAAATGCTCGGCCATAACATAATATTATATGCGTTTGATTTGTACTTACAAACAACATGTCTAAAAAAACACCCTTTATAAAAGATACGTTATAAAGTATTATCTGAAAATAGATCTTATTTCTAATGATACGAATCTTGAAATTGCCTCAGAAACATGTGCGTGCGTGACGCTCACTTATAGATCGGCCTCAACCAGAAGCTCCCAAAATTATGCTACAAATAATGGAACCACCGTATCTATGCAATAATAACCAAACGTAAAAAAACAAGTCTATGCTTTCAAACTCCAATATTATCCTGCAATTACTGTCTACGAAAAAGGAATCCAAATTTTTATGTACATATGTAAATTTACTCTTACATATAAATTTTTAATTAGGAATCCACATTTGGTGAAAGATAAGCTTATGCTATTAACTTATTAAGCAAGGATCTTATTTAAAACACATTCGCATTTACACACATTTACTAAAAGTAGTGAAACCTTCTTCGATTCCAAAAAATAAAGAAGCCAAACTGATCAACAATAGGATAATCGATGCTGCATATTTAAATACGCTCAGTAAGTGCTTCACTGCCAGGATAATGGATCAATAAAGACCAAAATGCACAGCACTATTAAAGTTAATTGTCTGTCTGACCCAAATTCAAATTCTAAGAAATTGAATTCATATGCAAATATATATATGTACATATATAATATACATACATATACCCAACTATTTCAACATAATGTTTTAATAGAGAAGGAAATAGTGCCATTCATCTCTGTTATGTTGTACACATTTATCACGTAGGCATAAAGTATTTTCTTTGGACAAACAAAACCGTCAGCACATCTAAGGAAAACGGAGTACATATGCGCTCAAGGTCAGTGTCAGCACCGCTGTGCAGACGAGAGCGAGCAGGCAGCCAGCGGGATGTTGGCAAGCAGCCCATAATCCATGTCGGCCTTTGAGTGCATTTTCCGACTACGGATACGTGCATGCTTCCTGCTTTCAATGCAAAGAGCATGCATTTATGTATACTTATTTAAATGTATGTGATGTATGTGTATAATGGGAGCTTTCCCTAACCATTTAAAAATAAATTAATGTATACAAAGTCAGACAAACGTTGAAGTAAGAAATGTGCATACATAAAATGCTGGAGAACTGAAACCCGCATGCATTTAAAAATCATGCTGCCACCAGCATTTGGAACACCCCACAATTGTATTCACAATAGTATATGCTGTTTGAAAAGTTCCTTGAAATTTGGAAAATGAAAGATTGGAAATGCAAAGGTGATACATTTTCCAAGTAATTGTCTTTTATTTCTTGGGACAATTTCGATTTTATGGCTATACAATGATTTCAAACATCTCTCCAAAGTTTGAAAATTCTACCAGCAAGTTTGTCATATCCCTCTCATAGATTCAAAATGCTTTCCAAGTAGTTTCGATTGAAGTTTAGAGACTGTAGAACAATTACAAGGCCAAACAAGGCATCTTGAGTCCCTTAGTGACTTAAAAGGAGAGATAGTATACCTTTTCGAAAATCGTATATTTACAGATTTTCTTCATAACTCTAAATAAATGTACATATACTGTTTGTTCTAGGTTAAATGGAGCTTAAAATTTCACCTTTTCAACACTATATGGTATGACACAATGTGATTGGTAGCACTGGGGATATACGACTGCAACGACATCTATCGACAAAATACGAAAATACTTTTTCGACTACTCAATATATTCCAAAAATACATGCAGGAAAAATGGAGTTTAAGACATCTGTAACTAAAAATTCCATGCACTTTTTTAACAGAATATACATAAGCATAAAAGTATTTGGAATATGTGCATCGTTCGTTTTCTCTATTTCTCCCTTGACATTGACAAGGAAAATGCGTCGCTATTTTCGTACTTCAGAAAACACATTCAAATGAACACTGCCGTGAAAGAGAGTATACATACATATATACACACATTCAAATGTCTGTGGGCAACAAATTTTATGCTGTATTTACGCTGTCTGCCCGGAATAGCGCTGGCAATTGACACGGTGTGCGCTAAATATGTTTCTACTTTGAAATGGTATGCATTTGCTTCTGGATAGAAGACACTAAGTCGAAATGCAGACGCATTAGCACATTTTCCACTTCCCATTTCCAGGAAAATGCGCGTCATTTCCCTCTACGAAGCGTCGAGTAATTGCACCAGCGATTTCTACGTGAAGACGTGACGATGTTGCACGTTGCATACATACAAACATAGGGGATGTTTGGTATTTAACATAGTAAAGGTAAAGATGAAACGCACCACTAAATCTGGCATAAAATAAAATGCGTTTTCAAAAATAATGCTGCATGTGCTCAGGCTCTCTCGACGGAAGTGTAGAAATAGAAGAATCAAATATTTCAAGTTGACAAGAGTATTTATCTGTTGAGTGGAAATGTCCTCAAAGGAGTGAATTTGAGTTAGGCAATGGAGTGCCTGTTGTTATCTTCCTGAACAGTTTGAAAATGACTGTATTTATAATATAGTTATATCATGTAAGCAAAAGGGTGTCTTTCACTCATGAAGAGAGCAACAATAATTTTAAAATATATGAATATAATTATTTAAATCAACAGATCAGATTAGAAACTATGGATGAGGACTCACTGACTTAAAAACGGTTTAGTTAACTTGCGTACGAAAACTAGGATTTTTTTCAAACTTTCTTCGTCCAAAGGACTTCTTCAGCCTTAAGCGGAAAGTAACCGAAGACTTTTATAAACATTTATTCTTTACTGTCTTAACAATTAGGTACATTTTATATGAAAATTATTGCACAATTCCAAAAGTCGATCTTTAACTTGTGGAAGTTATGGCACTTGAAAGTAACTGGCATCGAACCGACCGACCTTTAACAACAAACTTTAAACGGCTTTTTCAAAAATTATTTTTTGATAGCCAAATATTTGAAAATTTGGTCACATAACCCAAATTTTTTTTAAAACCTCATTTTCATAGTACCTTTTGAAATAAATTATATTAATTTGTATTTTACTTAATCATATATTTAGGAAGACATACAGAAAATTTTGTATCATTCCGGCGAACATTTTCGAAATTACACGCAAATTTGAAAAAAGCGTTTCAGAGCGCTTGGAAGTACAAGGCCAAATGTTAAACGCGTTTTTCTCAAAATCGTGTTTTCCAAGTCGGTGACCAACGTTACTTAGAAACGGCTAACCCGTTTAATCTAAAATCTTAATACGATGTATAAATGTATTTTTTAACCGAAAATTTTTTCTCACCAACAAATATATTTTTTTTAACAATTTAAGGCCGAAATTTTGGTCAAAAATCGATTTTTTTGGAACCGCCACTTTGTCAAAAAAATGCTTATATGGTATTGAATGGGAAAGTAAAACAAAAAATTCAGAATATCAGAATATCCTCCGGAGAGACAAATTCCAGCTACTCTTAGCATCTTATAGTGAGAATTGCAGGCTCAGGAAGCACCCGTTCAACATGGTTATAACCTTTTGTGCAAACACCTGATTCTAGACGGCAAATCAGTATCCAGTCTATATATCCGAATAGGAATTACATGTACCTTAGGTCACAATGCAAACCTCCTACATAAACATAGCTCATATATAGGGAAGAAGAGCATATCTTGTTAGTAAGGTAACTTTAAGAGACTCGCATACCCTACCACCGTGGGCAAAAAATAGTAAGGCTTTTTAATTTAAATTTCGCTCGAAAACCCGTGCGTCCAAATATTTTTTTTCTAGGTTAGTATGACTGTCAGTGTCATCTGTGCCAAATGACACATTAAAACACTCTTTAGTGTTTAGTATACGCTTGTCTTTCTGAAGTACATAAAGTGCATTCGGTGATTTTTAAATACAATGAGTGAAATTATTCAACAAAAAAGTTCCATTAAATTTTGTGTGTGGAATCACATTTCTGTTGCCGAATCGTTCAGAATGTTGGAAAAGGCCTTCGATGATAATTGTTTGCCGCGAGCAAGTGGTACAAATTATTCAAAGAGGGTCGAGAACGTGGTGACGTCAGCCACACGGCCATCAACATCAACTGCTAATCAACACAACAATAAAAATGGAAAGGAATTTGTGCTTGAAAATCGACTATTAACAGTCAGAGATCTTACTGGCATCGTTGGAATATCGGGAGGATCAGTGAAACCCATTTGGGCCTAAAAAAAGTGAAAGCACGATTGGTTCAAAAATTTTTTCGAAAAACAGAGTCGCGTTAACGTCTGCGAAACAATCCTTTCCGACTACCAGGATGCCACGAAACATATTATTACTCCCGAAGTGTCTTGGTTCTATGCTTACGACCCGGAAACAGATGATCGATCGGCCCAATATCGTGGCAAAGGTGAACCGAAGCCGAAAAGACCACGTCAAAGCAGGTCAAAAATCATGGTTAAGTTGACAGTTTTGACCGATTATCGAGGTGTGGTGCATTCCGAATTCCTTCCGACCGGTATTCCTAAAAAGAGGTCGGAATTATTAGCATTGGCACCAGGATAATGCACCGCATTCGCCTGTTTTAGCTCTGTGTGACTTCTGGTTATTGAAACTCAAACTCCGGGGAAACCAGTTTGAGCCAATTCAAAGGATTAAACGAGAATCGGTACGCGGATTGAAGGCTATTCCGGAAATTGACTTTAACAACTATTTCGTAGATAGGAAAAAACGTTGTCACAGGTGTATTGGGGCCAAGGGAATTACTTTGAGTGGGATGACAAGAAGAATAAATTAAGAATTTTAAAATTATGAATAAAGGCTTGCTATTTTTTACTCATATTTACATAAGAATATGACCAATTAATGCAGTTTAGACGACTACGGTTGAAAGAACTAAGCTCACCATCCACAGATATGTATAAGTAGTGTCTTTGAAGAGCGTATAAATCATTCACCAACTACCTTTTTGAAATCATGTTCCATATTATGTAATATACCAGAAATATGTTAATTTGTTGAATTTAAGCTAGCCCTAGCACAAGTCCTAAAAAATATACATATGTATGTATCTCTTTTAGAAAGAACAACAGTAGGAAGATTGGACCAGAGAATTTAAAAGTACTTAGTAAAAGTTATATGATTTTGTAAAATAACAATGCTATTTAATTATATTTACTCCCTACAAACATACATATGTCGGATGTATGTATGTATGTATTCGTACTGTCATCTAAATAAGAAAATTCCATAGTTTATAAAAACATTCAACAAACAAATGTCATCAACTAAGCAATTGGTTACAGTTCGTACTTGGTCGTATCATCGTATTTAAATAAACAATTCTATGATAATTCCCTAGTTCCACTACGTACAGAACATAATCTGCTTAAGTATGTGTTTACAGACATACTTTGTTGTTTTTTTGTTTTTAATTAATTTCACGAAAAATTCTTGACCTTAACGGTCAAGTACAATTAATTGCGACAACATAACGGCAGCACGTTAATCAATCTAACACTAACGAAATGTATATATAAATACATACATATATTTACGAATACAAATAAATCGAGGTATTTACAATATACCACGTAGATTACAATCAAATAGGTCAAAATGAGCCGAGTTTAGGAATTTGAATGAGTAGGCAATAGTACTAGATCTAAAAAAATATATTTCTTTACGAACGTTTACATAGAATTATTTTGAAAATAAAATGAAGTGAAATTACAAATTAGCGATTTCAAAAACAAAATTCCACCGATACAAGAAACAACCACGCGTATTATCAAGCGAATCATGCAAACTTAATTAAACAACAAAAACAACAAGTAAGTTGATATTAAATTAGTAGAAAATCACGAGAATAATGACGCAAATATAAGTCGGTGTGGTGTCGTCACTAAACATCGCACATACATAAGTATGTAGGTACACCGGACAAGATCATCAACGGGCATGTCTGTCCGCCTGGCTCATACAGCACACATCACACAATCACATAATCGTTAAATGCAATCAGCATCGCAGAGGCCGTGTTGTGAATGAGGAGCAAGTGAATGTCAAGCGTTCGTAATTACATAGATTAAATGTGATATAAATGTTTGTTTGTATGTGTACTCATATATAGTAATATTTATTTAACAGCATGTGGTAGTTAAAAAATAATATATATTATATGCTAAAAATATTTTAATTAATTAATTAATTTTAAATTATGTAGAAGTGACGCATGTAAAGATGGTGAGAAAAAACATTTAAGATACCCTATCCACTCGAAATATTCATCTCTCTCTATCTATGGTAGAAACATAATACTCTGAAGAAATATAAGTAATAACAACTCCTACTACCGTTTCTCGAAAATGTTATATTGAAGACCAATCACTCTAATATAACTCTTACTAAGTATATTGATATAACTATAGTGATCTACCTATATTGCTCCAAAGGAGGATTAAGAATAGTGGAATTCAATAAATGAAATATATTTTTAATACTTTACGCAAAATTTTAGGCTTTATAGAACACAACTATAAATTAGAGATAATTTATTTATGTACATACGATATCATCAGATAGTGCTTCCGAATTGATCGGAGATCAACGACATGAAACACCATGTAAGGCAACATAACCTAAAGTAACTCCAACAAATGCGAGAATATATCTAAACTCTCGACGTAAAATTAAGGCAAGGATTGAAGATCATGTATTTGTTGAATCTTGTTGGTTAAGATATGTATATACAAGTAGTAGGCCCCCAAATTAAGATTGACTTATCTCGATAAATTTTATTGCTCAGGCTTCCAAAAAGAACGATGAAGGATCATGCCCAACAATATTTGGAGCTGATCAGTCAGTATAAACTTAACTTTCATGTCGATGTTTGTCAACATGTTTCCATTATTTTACTCTGGATTTGAATCGACCGCGATTTGGAGTGGACATGATAGAAATAAAATTGCCGAAGTTGAAGAAGAAAGTGCTGTTTCATCGAGAAAATACATAAATCATACCACAATGTAATCAGTGAAAATCAGAGCATAATTGAAGGGATTGGGCTTTCGCATATATTCTTCGAACCTGGTTTGCAGTGACTTTTCGCTGATCTCAAATCGCTAGAAAAAAGGTAGCTGGAGAGCAATAACCGAGATCCAAATCTTTTTCGAAGCAAAAGACCGTTTATACTATAAAAATGCTATAGAAGATCACGTGGGATTTCAGATGGTTTGTCAGTGATGCTTTGACATTTCATCATGAATAGTTGAAAAGTTGCTCAGTGAATTTTATTACCAAAATCAATGCTTTTTTTTTGTACAGATATTCAGCCCATTTTGTGTTACCCATAAATTCCTGAAGGAGGATCCCGATATCCTTATGGACACACGACCGAGTTTTGAGCTTATTACAACTTTATTAAAGCGTTTATTAATATCTACCTGAGTCCCTTCGCTAGATTCGACTAAGGTATGTCCAACGAGATATTTTAATCTGAGTCTGGTAAAAGCCACAAGATAATTCCTTTCACCTTCCGCCATACAGTTTTGGCAAAGAGTATCCGTCAAAATATTTAGCCGACCCGCCTATGAACCTATTGAACATGGTCCAGTCCTATAATTATGGCGAAATTGACATTGCTAAGAGCATGTAGTTCGGAGAACCGCTTTTTACTCTCGGTCGGCAGAATCTCGCACTCGCACAAGTTCTGGTTGTTGACCAGCGCTTGCTGAGCACACTGGAGGTTCATAAGTTCAAGGATAAAACAAAACAAAGGAAGAAATTGAAGAAAACGTTTTCCTTACCTAGCTCGCAATTATTGAATATTATTTTACTGATATTATAAAAGTGGTATTTGAATTATGAACAAGAAAAAGTCGGATAAGTATTATTTATTTATTGGTCACTCCTAAACACCTGTCTTCAATTTTTTATTAATTTTAAAGTTAAAATAATTGCTGTTCATAATTCTATAGCCAGCTACTGTATTTGAGCAGATAACCACAACGATGTAAAACAAATAGACGTAGGTACACATGTACATATAGGTAGGTACGTAGGTGTATTCGCATGTGTACGTTTATGTAACCCAATTGTGGCTTTTATATCGATTGTAATTTCTAATCCGATTGTTTAAAAATAGCTCAAGGCAACTTTAATTGATTGCAGATTCGTTATTTTTATTACCTTACAATTGGGTTTCAATTATTTTTTGCTATTCTCGTTTTCAGCTCTGGAGTGTACAGGTAGAAATACATATAGACTTGCATTTTCACTAATCCGCTTGAAGGCAATTCTACACAAACAAATATTATTAATTTTTGCTTTTATGTTTATAGGTAAGAATAAATATGCATGAAATAACATTTTTTGAACTGAATTTCTCCACGCTAAGTCAGGCTTTCAATACTGTAAGCACAGTTGCATCTTCTCTCTGATTGTAAGTATATGTATAGTATGTATATTTGATCTGGTTGATTTTTTTATAAATGGCTTTTCGGGAAATGTTCTACGGATCATTCTGAATAACTTTGCCTAAAAGAATGAAGCGAAATTTATAAATTTGAATCTGATCTGATCCGATTCCGACAAATGATCAATATAATACTCGTATTGATGTGCACCAACATATAAAATTTCATTCGGATATCTTGAAAACACATAAACAAAGTTCCCGAAAAAACCTCGACCTAAAAATCGCTGGCTCGAAATCGGTTCAGACCCTTAGTATATTAGGCAAAGCTGTTCAGAATGATCCATAGAACATTGCCCGCATTTTTTCGTTTGTTTGGCTTTCTGTAAACTAACCCGCTCTAATGTATAAGTACTCGGTTTGAGTACATTTTTGCGAATTTCCATTTCAATTATCTCAAAGAGATTGAATGCATAATTGTCCGGAAAATTGTCATTTATATTAATGAAGTGATAATTAACAAATTTAATTTAAATCTTTTAAAGCACCAGCTGTTGATGGAAAAAATATGAAGTATTTTCCGTTAAATTGTATTTGCTGTTCATAAAAATAATGAAACGTTATAAATAAATTGCACGTTGGGCGATAAATCATAATTGACAACTTTATGAAGTGATAAATGAGTGCCGTAAGTGGCAATTGAAGTCGGTTGAACAGAACAGCATACAAATATAATAACGCCAATACGCGATAATAATATATGGACGAAATTTGCAAATACATGGATTGAGAGCAATCAATCAATTGTACCAAATCTGGGGTTATTGCATTATGTGCCTTACAAGTTGTGTTCTGCTAGTTTTTACATACACTTTATTTTTTAACTTTTTATATTATTTTACATAGAATCTTAGAATAAAAAATACAGAAACTAGTTTAATTTTTTCACCTCGCCGATCCGATTTGTGGTAGAAACTCTACTAATAGTAACCCATATATCATAAAACATAAGTAGCCAATATCAAAAACATAAAAAAATAGAAACTTTGTTGGCGGTGAAGTAAGAACCTCAGATTATGGGGAAGAAAAGGTCGTAGATGTCTTAGAGGCAATATACCCGGCCGATCGGACCTAGACAGCAATGAAGACTGATCGTCATTTGGCCAATCCGTCTTCAGTTTGGAACAGCCGTTCGACGAGAAGTGGGACGCTAAGGGTAGGACGACGAACTGGCGCTGTTGGAAATGAACCTGGAGAAAGAAATTTCTTCAGATTAATAGCCAGCATGAAAAGGCGGCATCTGCAAACTTACTGCTCCGTCTGGAACGAGCAATTATGGAATTTCTGGAACTCAAAATTTTACTCTTGGCAAATCTCGGCCTATATACCGCACGAGAATGAGACGGAACCACCTCCCGTGGTGCTGAAAAAGTCTCTACAGGAAGTACGGCTAAGGGGAACCGATGATATTATCGGTTCTGACGCAAAAGTACTGAGTACAATATTAGATCAGCGAGCCGCAGAGGAAACCCCCCAGGTGCACATTGGAAATCCGAGCTTCGTGTAGACGAGTATTTAGCTAAAGTGATGCAACTAACGATTGGGTGCTATATAAAGCCGGATTGACCGAAAGTCAGAAATAAGGACGGGGACAGTAGCTATACTTTGAGCAGCCAGGACACTTTTAAGCTTCTTCTGGACGCTCACTTTCAGAGCAAACTTTCTCATGGGATCGCACCTCTCGGAATGTCAGGGACGGACTGCGCAACCTTTTCGAGCCTTTTGAATGAACGTTACCTGACATGGGTGATCACCTAAATCGATTCCTGAATGATGGACTAAAGAAAGAAGGCAACACCCGCACAACTGGATAATATATATTTCGAAATTTCATACACGAAATGTAGTTTCGAAAACTGTAGTCATTATTAGGAGATAAATTGTAGTAGAAAATGGTAAAATGCTTCGGGGGGGTCACTATAGATGTATTTGGCCTGGCGTTGTGCTAATGGAATAAAAATTCCTCTCCTATTGGCAAAATCTGGCCGTTTCTGAGCGATTGGCTACTTCTGACGGTCCAATTGGGGACAGTGCAGTCCAATTGTAACAATCCTGCAGACACATCACAAATCCTTCCAGACCGTCAACCTTGGATTGACCACCATTTGCGCCCGCTCCCCACGTTGCTATCAGTTCTTTTGCCACAGAATATTCACAACTTGGAATACGTTAGCAACAAGCAAGTAAAACTAAAACTTGTTAGTCGACAAACAAATCCTTTTTTGTTTAAAACTTTTACTAAACGCATGGAGCGCTATTATTTAAAATCACCGATACTATTTGTTTTTCGTCAAAAAAGAATCGAACTAGCACCACAAAAAATTTTAAAATATTCAACGAAATTTCCCAAATTTGTAATGTAAAAAAAGTTTTCGTAATAATTACACAAGTTTCAAAAACCCTCCGCACCGCACTATATTAACCGATCAGCATATTGTATCAATATTTTTATAAGCAACATCAAGCCATTCATAAGCGATTGCGAGTGAAGCCCAACAACTGTCACACCAGTACAACATATTTGTGTCACCTTTGCTTGGACTTGATAACTTACACTTTTACCCACAAACATGTGATCTACAACACACACGAAAGCACGATCAAAGCGATCAGTATGTAGTAAAATTAAAATACCACATTTGCTACAGCAGCGGCAACAATTTAGTGGCAGCAACCTAAATGCGAATTGGAGTGAATTGAATTGGAATGTCATTGTATGTACTCACTTATGTTTGTATGAGCAGAGAGTTGATCGGCGCTGCCACCAACGATCGTTTTACATGATCGATTTTGCTGTGACAGTGCGACATGAAGCATTTGTTGTTTATTCATTTGTATGTAGGTTATAATAGCAAATCGAAATTGTTGCTGTGTTACTGTTTGCTGTTGCTGCTCACATTGTGGCAGTGACGGCTGACAACTTTCAGCTCGAATCAGCATACAACTTTCATACAACAAATGCACTTTAATGGGCGGCGATCCACGCAAAGTTTTTGTGATTTTCTGTGATTTATTTTATTGACTTCTTTTCAATTTATTGTTTGCTAAATTAGCGTCAAGTTTAATTAGCAATTTTTGTTTTTTTTTTTTGTAAAATTCACAAGTCAGCAAAACGAAAATTTGAATACTTTTGTGCTGTTTGTATTTTTGCTCAACTGCCGTCATTATGCTAAGCAGCTGTGATCTTGCTAAACCGTAAATTAGCTACTAACAAAAATAAACATGACAAAAGTTGACAACAAAAAACCTTCTAAAGACCAGCGAAACAAACGGCTTAGTTTATTGCTAAAACTATTTTATAATCCTAATTTATTTTCGAAGTTTCATGAATGCGGTGAAAAAATCAGGTTTACAGTCAGCAAATTATCCTATACACGTATATCAATTAATTTATTTCAACTATTTATTAATTTTACGAATTTAAGATGTACTTTTATTAAACTTTTTTTCTTCTATTTTAAAATCAGATTTTCCTCGCTATGCTTGAAAGAAAGATGAGTTAATAATATGGAGGTAACCAGTTGCTTACAGAAAGAATGAAATTACTTGAGGCGTAAAGAAAATCTGATTTTTATTTCATTTATATTGTTTCTGTAAGGCCCAATTGAAAATTGTGAATTGACAAGACCACTCTAACTATGAGAATGAGCTGCTTTAAATATTGAATCTTTGAGATAGTTAGGTTAATTCGTGTAAAATCAGGCAAGACTGTTGAAGGGTCATATACAGTTAGAATTTTCAAAAAATCGATTTTTTTTATCTTATTTTCTCAATCGTTTCGGTGAATATTTTCGAAGTTACACGCAAATTTGAAAAGGCATTTCAGAATACTTGGAAGTTCATTCCTAACTTTAAACGAGTTTTTCTCAAAATGGTGTTTTCAAAGTCGGTGACCAACATTATTCGAAAACAGCTAAACCGATTAGTCTCAAATTTTAATACGAGCTACTTAAATATATTTTTTAGAAATTAATCGAAGATTTTTCCCACCGATAAATATTTTCTTATAGACTGTTTAAGGGTGAAATTGTGGTCAAAAATCGATTTTTTTGTGAGAAACCGCCACTTTGACAAAAAAAAATTATTTTGCCTATTCCTTCGATTAATTACTAGATTTAACATTACTTTAACAAAATCTGTTTGGTTTTTTTTATTTCAGAGAAGTCAGTTCAGAGATACAGTGGTCACCCAAAACGTCCTTTTCGAGAAGAACTCCCAGAGATCAGCTGTAGTTCCTTTCAAAAAAATATTTTTACTAATACTAAGTCTCAAAATACAGCTAAAAATACCATTATCTGTATAAATTTTTAGATCAATAAATTTAAAAGTTTTCACAAATAAAATGCTGGAAAATTCGCTTTTTTGGCCTTCTAACTGTATATAACCCATTAAAAGTTGGCGTAAGTACGTGCAGGATCGCCACTACATGTGCAAGGGCCCTGCAGCTTGTCAATCACACGGTCTCAAAAAAACTACCAAACGATTGTTCGCCTCTTGACAGGTCACAACCTACTGGCATTACATGTATGCCATATGGGCATAAGTAACGACGATACATGCAGAAGTGCAGAGAAGTAGGTATGAGAGAGATAAGACATATTCAGCACTATCTAGAACTCGTCCTAGGTATCAGCAGAATCGCAGTTCAAGGGACTAGACGAAGTATCAAACTTAGATATCAATCGCTCTTAAAGGTCGTAAAAGGGGTTGACGTTCTGTATGACCTTCACCCCAAATTAAACAGAACTTCCATCTCGCATTACTAAGGACAAGTAGTTCTATATATATATACCCAGTCAGTATAACCTAAGCTAACCTAATATACCGGGCATATTCAAGGTATACAAATAAAAAGAAATTAGAAGAAACTGACAACTACAACCCAAAACTTTTAAAATAAGTATGTACATATGTACATAAGATACATAATTAAGTGAAAACCCCATAACATCTTTTTCGAAAGACTCCGATTTTGGTTCTGCAGGACGTATGAGCAATATTTACAGGATTAGATTTAAACTTGTAAAAAAAAGTATTGGTTTTTCGAATACTTTGTACATTCCTGATATTTATAACGAATATACATATGTATGTATATCCACCTCATTTTACAAAAAAGTAGCCGACTCTTCAGCGCGAAATGATGACCAACTAGAATATAGCAGAAATGTTTCTAATGTTGTGATACTCAGCCACGTAAAAAATACATAAACTTTATTTTATGGCCCAAAAATTTGAAACTACTATCGCCCTAAAAAATAAACTTCGGTTTCAAAATAAGGTAGGCAATGTTTTGTTTCAGTGTAGTAAAAAAAAATTTCGAGTAATAATTAAAAAATATATACAGTATTACTTATTTTTGATAGCATTTGTCACATTTTTCAAATATCTTGATATTTAGAAGAATTATAAAACCTTTTTTTTTCAAAAAGTTGCCACTTCTGATGATGATGATGAGAATATAGCTTTAATACTTCTAATAGTGCCATATTTTGGCACAATACATTGTTTGGTATTGTTTAGTATTTAATTTTGAGCCTTAACATAATGTATGACTCATCTAAACAAAGATTTAATCTCAAACTAAGGCGAAAAATATTCTGATTGTATGTATTGAAACGGTTTGATTTCTAAGAATTATTTGTAATCAAAAATTAAACACCCTTTACTTTAAAAATATTCCTATAATCTGATAATCTTTATCAAAATAAATAAAATTAACAATATTCTTAATCATGTAGTTTGTTTTGGAAAATAAAAATCTGCTGAACGATTGTTCAAAATCCAAAAATGTATGATTAAGAATATTTCTAAGAAATAAATCTGTTTCAATTTAACTTTGTAAATATTATCAGATTATAGGCATATTTTTAAAGTAAAGGGTGCTGGTAAGTATCATATTACTATATCCATCTATATAGAGCATCAACTGAGAAATGAGGCCCAATCAGTCTCACTCACGCCATTCTCAAGCGTTAGGCATCTCGGTGACGTCGTTGTGGCGAATTTTGCGAAAAGATCTTGGCCTACATCTTTACAGGATCAAATTTTATGTTCGTGAATTGGGCTGAGCAACAACTTGAAAATTATTCGGATTTTCATCGAAAGATCATCATGAGCGATGAGGCTCATTTCTGACTTAATGGCTTCGTCAATAAGCAAAATATGCGTTATTGGTTAGGCAGCAATCCACACGTACTCAATGAGTCCCCATTGCATCCTGAAAAAATTACGGTTTATGAGCTGGCGGAGTCATTGGACCGTATTCCGTGATGATCAAGACCAGCAAGTTAATCTGAATGGGAATCGTTACCGCTCACTTATAACCGAATATTGTATTTTTGGCCCGAATTGGATGATATAGACTTGGACAATATGTGTTTCCATCAGAACAGCGCCACAAGCCACGCAGCGAATGTCACAATCGATTTATTAAAAACCAAGTTTGGTTAGCGTGTTATCTCACGAAATGGCCCACTCAATTGACCTCTTCGGTCGTGCGATTTGACGCCATTAGACTATTTTCTGTGGCGCTACGTCAAGTCTATAGTGTAGTTAACAAGACAGCGACGATTGATGAATTTTGTACGAATATCGAACCTGAAATTGCAGGAGTATCGGCCGATTTATACTTGAAAACCATCGAGGCTTCTTCAAGCGTGCCCATGATGGCCATGCAAAAGAAATCGAAAACCTCGATATAAAACAACTTCATAATAGAATTCTACCGCTAATTTTAAACAAAAAGAAATACAATCTTCATATAGCAGTGCAACACCCTGTTTTTCGTATTTTTCGTAAAGAACATTCTATAGTATAATAAAGGGCACAAGCATGAGCCAATTAAAGCAGCAATCAACAATCCGCTCGAGGTCAAACGTTCAAATAATTAAAGATTGCGTCAATTGAGAAACCTAAAGTCAGCAAAAGCATCTCTGATAGTTACAAAGTTTTAGCATTTTTATAACAACCAATTCATAATACAAGTGTAATGATAAAGATTTAGAAGTGACGAAGAGAAAGAAACTGAGTACCGACAAACCACACACTGAGCTGGCTAAGAGAGTGAGCTGAAGAGCGGCACAGTGGTTGAGTGATTGAGTAAACCCGGCTTAAGTCAAAACGCACGCCTTACACAGAACTACAAGCCTTACATTGACATGACGTCACTGAGCGGGAGTTACAAGAGAGCTAAGTAAATCTAGGCGTGTACAACTAAGCGAAGAAGAAGATAAAATATAGTAAAAATAATACACAAAAAATTTCATGAGTAAACATTTTATTTAAAACAAATTTAAGTATAAATTTTTGTTTACTGTAAACTAATTGTACGTAAGACTTGAAAAATAGAAGGCACTTTCTTACAGACCAAAAATTAATTATAAAATAGCTAATTACAAAGATGTGGAACTATGAAGCTTAAAACTAAATATTTCGAGTTACTCATGCGCATAGCTTAGCGCCAGCTTACTCAGCAATGCCAAAATCTGGCCAAAAGTAAAGTCCCGACGATTACAGCTAACCACGGTCTCATGCCACCCGCTGCATTGCAGCCATCCGTGTCGCAGGTAAAGATGCAGGAGCGATAATCCATGCGATCACCTTTGTTCTTCACATAATCACAGTAGTTGCCCAAATCCTTGGAAGAGCAGAAGCGTTTCGCACCGATGCCACCCTCGTAACGTCCAATGTGCTTAATGCAATACTTTGCCTCGTGCACATTGGAACAGTTCTGTGGCTGAATATCGGGATCGTCGAAGCGCTCGAACCATTCACCACACTGGAAGGGTGTTTTGGTGTCAGAGGCGTCGCAGACATAGCAATTTATAGCCAACGCCGTGCCACTTAACGCGACGCAGATTAGTAAAATTTGTACCACGATTTTAATTGAACACATTTTGTTGGTTTTGTTTTTGTTTGTGAATTTTATAGCACTAGCGCGTAAAGCAAGCAAAGGTCAACGGCAGCTCGAATAATAAATTTTAAGTAATTAACTAAGCACTGCACAACAATAAATAAGACAAAAATTATTACGAAACTTTGGAATAAACAAAACTGCACAGCTTGGCTCGGCTCACAAAGCAACACACACAACTCGCGCAAATGATGGACGCAATGGGCACGGCGATGACCATAGAAAACGTCAATAGCAAACCTCAAAACGTCAAAAGTAAATGAAAACACAGAGTAAAACCGACAAATGTCAATTGGAAACTGACGTTTCTGGCAGTTTGCTTTTCACCTACATTCACATGCTGGCCAACCAACCATACGACCGACTCCCTACCAAACTCGGTCTCCCTCAGCCTGACTTAACGTCACTTTATTTGGTTCCAGATTGGCTCATTTGTGTTTGTGTGCATTTCACATGACTTTACTCTCTTGCCAAACACATGCATTTGGGTCAATGTAAAAACATGGCTCTCACTCTGTGCTTCGCTGTGACCACCAAACCACTCAACGCCGCTTGCCAACTTTGCTCGGAGCGACTTAGCGGTATATACGAGTGCACCGTGCTATCGTTGTGTGTGTGATAGGCGGCTAGAAACTAGCATGCGCTCGCTGCTCTCCCTTACTAACTTCTAGTGTTTAGCATTGAAAAGAATTAGCTGGTCTAGCGGCACTAAAAGCGGTGTCCATAACAGTGTTGCTGCGAATGTCTAATACAACCGATTTTCGTTTAAAATCTTCTTTTTATTTAAACTTACAAGATGTAGTGGTTTCTGTAGAGAACTGTTATGATTTTAAGATCATTGATGCGGTTTGTTAAATTTTCTGAAGACATTTATAGTGAGAGGATTATCTATTATCAGTTAATCAGTTGGTAACTCGATACGATACAATAGATCTCCTAAATGCCATCGTTAGACACCCACTCTGCCTACCTATATACAGTACCTTCAGTATATTCCTCCACCTCTTCATTTTCATATTAAGAGTGGATTATACAACATTATGGGTCCAATTACTGAGTACTGGTTGCCTCTAGTAGCTTTTATGTATTGCTAATTTCACCAGCTTGAGCGAAAGGGTTACTGCCCTATAAGAACAGCACTAACTTTTTCATTTTTATCCTAATAAATTTAACAAAACGGTTTGATCTGCGTTAGTAACAGTTATGTCAGGCAGTTCGTGTCATGTATACTCAATTTCCAGATCAAATACTGCCGATTTTGTCTACATATTAAGAAATAGTTGAAAGAAAATAGTAATTTCGATCTCAATGATCTCTCGTAATGGAGCTGGTGCTCAACCTCTATGTATTTTTACTAACCTTCTTAATGATTTTTGTCGATTCTTCTCATATTTTCTACTCCTCTACCGTATATTATGATTACATGAAATAAGCTCTGCTCTCTGTTTTAAATTTACCACAAGTCTTACTTTGGATTTCAATGCTGACATCGGTAAAGGTTCTGTATCCGAGAAAAAGGATTGCGGCATTTAAAAGCAGTGAACTACAATACTTGCAAGTGGCAGTTGAAAATAAGAAAAGTCAGTCCTTGAAAAATTTAACTTAAGTCTTAGAACTAAATGTAATCATTAGAGAAATCGATGCCTGTATTACCAATTAAAAGCTTCTTTAAACACTTGAGGAAATCTGAGCTAAATGGTAACCCTCATTAAACCAATCAAGTAACCAAAGCACGGTGAAGAACATGTTTACATACCTTTTGTGTAATCATTTCTAACACGGTCATCTTAACCATAATTGGCATATAAATACGTAAACTCTTTGATGTATCAGCGATACTATAAATTGGCAACAACTTCATTAAAGCAGAGGCATACCAAGTTATTCTAGTAAGAATTCTAGTAAGCTATTACTTATACTTATATGCGCTTAAAGCAGCTTGAAAAAGGTTTTATTGCCAAACATTTGAAAGAGATAATCTTCAAACAATAAATGCCATACTCGTATAATGTACTTTTGAATGATAATAACCACTTCCCAGTGAATTTGAAGTTTCTGTGTTTTTTCTTTAAAAAAGTAGGAAACCTCGAAATGGATCACCTTTTACATAAAATATATTATAATTATTAATAAAACAAAAAGTCTCCATAATTATAAGGACTAACTTCAAAGAATGATATACTGGAAAGGATACCGTCTTATCTCAATTCCTTCTGTAAAAACTTTTTTAACTAAACTGCGAAACCTTGAAGAAATTGTAGAAGGAATCAACTTTATCATAACACAAGCATTTAAGTGGCACAAAGTGTTCAGTAACGGTCGTGAAGTCATCGAAAGCTTGCTTCATACGAGTCGTCCATCCTTCTCGGTTAATAATATAATAACATCGAAAAATTTTATGAAATACTTCTTGAGAATTTTTTTAAAATTCCATAATATTTAACCTAGTTTATAAAATTTCTATGTTAACAACCCCCCTTAGCTGTTGGTTACTGTAGCATACCTTTAACATAAGTTAGACCCTAAGGGAATTTCTATCATGAAAATACTTCATATATGTAAAATATTATATATGTGACCTGGTCTACGGAAAGGGGCTGAGGTGTCAAAAAATCAATTTTCACTTTTTAGTTGATTCGGATGGAAGATGAGATGTAACAGCTGTTTCTCAGAAAACTAGTTTTCGCACGTTAGCTCCCTTTTCGTAGACCAGGTCACATATAATGAAAATAACTAGGATGTCTAGGTTTAATACCTGATCTTGTGTGTCAACTCGCGGCCATCGCTTTAATCAGCAGTTTTGAGTACTAAACAAAACTTTAATATACAATGTGACAAAAAAGTAGCTGGAAAGATGATAATGGATGGATGGATCAAAAAAATGTATTTTGCTAAGATAACAGGACTATCCTTAATTACTGTACAAAATTTGAGCGCGATTTGTCAAACAGTTTGTTTACAGCAGCTGCTTAAGTCGGTACCCCTCAGTATTGATTTTTACAATGGATAAAAATATCGAACAAGAATTTATCTCAAATTTTGTATTTCTAATCAAATTTCGGGAATTTCAGTCATTCAACCTCTTCAACTCATGAAAATATTAAAAAAGTGAAGGATATGGTGCTTGAAAATCAACAGGCAAGTGTTAGAGTGAAAACAAGAGAACTCGACATCTCTCGTGAGTCCGTTTGAATGATTTTGTTGGACATTTTGGGTATGAATTGTATTCTTGCTCGACTCATACTGATTAAATTTTTTTCAAAAAGAGTATCGTAAACAGTTCTCTTTGGACATGCTTGATCATGGGAATTCCGTTCCCACATTCATGAAGAACATTTTAACTGCCAATAAGACAACATTCATCGAAAAACAAAACGAGCCAAAACCTAAAAAAAAACACATAGTCATTATAAATTTGTTCAAGAGGGAGAGAGGGTCAACAAGCCGTATTGAGGCATTTGCGTGAGAACATCCGTCGAAAACGGCCGGAAGTTGTGGAAAAATAATTCATGGATTTTACATGATGATAATGTACCATCGCATCGAGCTACGATTGTGACCGAATTTAAAGTCGAAAACGCAATGAATACCATCGATCAACCAACGTACTCACCAGACTTGGCGCCGTGTGATTTCTTCTTATTCCCCAAACTAAAACTGCTGCGCCGTGGAACCCATTTTCAGTCAAAGATAAAACAAAAATCTCCGAAGCTGAGCTGAATTTTCACAGCTGGTATGTAATAAAAAATCTATGAAAATTCCATATAGACTTACATAAAAAGCCAAATATCTCGAGAAGTATTAGTGACAGCGATTTTGAGAGCGGATCTTTTTTGTAGCAAATAAAATCTACTACAAGTTTGTCATGAACATTTTTTCTATAGCTCTTGTCATTTACGAGATATGTATATACAAAAAAAATGCGAATTTCGTGGAAAAATCAGGTTTAGAGCCCCGTACTACCTCGCCGGTGTGAGTTACGACTTTGTTGCACTGGGCACTTTTGTAGAGTGAACAATTCTGAGAAATATGCATCTACAGTCAAAGCGATGCCATAAAGTAACTCTAATCTGTAGGAATTTAAAGATAAAAAATCACGATTGTAGTGTATTTTCTATGGAAAATTTTTACTAGCCTAAGTCCAGTTCTTAATGTTAATATTAAGGGCTAAAATTTTCAGGGAATTTTTTTAGGGTATTTCCAAGAAAATTTCGTGATGGGACTGAAAAAAATTAATACTTCAAAAAAAAATCCTAATATACATACGTACGAACGTTTAAAGAACGTAAGAATGCAGACAAAAGTTGAGCCTGTTGTATGTATCTGCCGGCTGAACAACTGCTTCTGCTGGCTGTTGGCAATATTTGGCAACTTGTTGCTGCCACATACAAGCAGCAGACTTTTGGGACCTGTTGTACTTAAATGGCTTTGTCAAACTAACATTAATACTACATACGTACAGTGTATACATGCACCGAAGACTTTGTACCTTTTTGTAAGTGTTGGTCTTAGCCCAAGGCGTAACAACGAGTAGAGAGAAAAGTAAGGGAAAGACTTGCAACCGGTAAAACTACATTCCCACCTCTTTTCTTCTCTAAATCTATTATTTTATTTATTTTCCAAACTATTCGTGATACGTGACTGCAATGACATTGTTGGCTAACGAAGCCAGAAAGAAATAACAGACCTAACTCGACGCCAGACAACTGTTGAATGCTAATGGTTTTTCACAACAGCAACCAGCATAAAGATTCTTTCTTCTGTATATTGCTATTTATCGATTGCGTTTCTGTTTTGGTCGCTTATTTATTACAACACATTTTTTGGAGCGAAACAGACCAAACCAATGCGTCTTTTTTAACGCACGACTGGGTTTGTTTTGATATTGTATTTCTCGTCAAATGCAAGACAACATTAAACTCTATCAATTGAAAATACCAGCAGTTTGGTGTTGTAATGTTTGCTTTAACGACTGAAAATAGTAAAACATTTGCTTTTTAAAAGAAGTGCTAAAACTTTAGCTTTCAAGCATATATACACTAGTTTTTAGCAGAAGTACACTGAGAGAAATGTAAGTGAAATTACAATTTTCAAAAGCACTGGGGTTGGTCACAGTAAATTCGGGAATAATTTTTAATTTCAAGGTTACTTCGTACGTCAACCCGCATTTTAAATAATTTTGCATATCAAAAATAATTTTCCAAAACGCAATTTTCTTAGAAAATATAAATACTTTTTGTCGATTCTCAAAAATTAAAGTATTTCTACATGGAAAAAGCGCAACTCAATTGCGCCTACGTTAGAAGACATCTACCGCCCTGTTGGGTCGTAGGTGAAATCATTTTGTTTGAAGAACATAGACAAAGACAGAAAAATAAATTGAACTAATTTTCTGCAAGGTATGATAAAAAAGCAGAACAGTTCCATAAGTCGATGAAATTATAGAAAAGCTTGACCAGGACCGTCACGTAAGCAACCAGGACATCGCTAAGAAACTTAACATCTATCATCAAACGGTTTTGATTCATTTGAAAAAAGCTGGCTACAAATAGAAGCTCGATGTCTGTGAAAAATTTAATGAACCGAATTAACATCTGCGATTCTTTGCTGAAACGAAATGAAATCGAACCATTTCTGAAGCGAATGGTACCAGGAGACGAAAAGTGGATCAAATACGACAATAATGTGCGAAAAATATCATGGTCCAAGCGTAGTGAAGCTCAACAAATGATCGCAATGCCAGGATTGACGCCTCGAAAGGTTACGCTGAGTGTTTGGTGGGATTGGAAAAGAATCATCCACTTTCAGCTGCTTCAGCCTGATCGAACGATTGATTCTACATTTTACTGTCAACAACTGATGAGATTAAACAAGCAATCGAAAAAAATGGTCAGAACTGATCAACAGAAAGGGCTTCGTCTTCCATCAGGTCAACGCTAGACTACACACATTTTTCATGACTCGGCAAAAACTGGGAGAGCTTGGCTGGGAAGTTTTGATGCATATGCCATATAGTTCTGACCTTGCACCATCGGACTACCATTTGTTTCGGTCAATGCAGAACTCCCTTAATAGAGTGAAGTTGGCTTCAAGAGAAGCCTATGAAAATTACTTGTGGCAGTTTTTCGCCGAGAAACCAGAAAAGTTTTACACCGATGAAATAATGTCTCTAGCGGAAAAATGCCAAAAAGTGGTCATCCAAAATGGTACATATTTGGTTTATTAAAGTTCATTATAAATAAAAAAAATTAGTTGAAGTTTGATTTGAAATGCGAAAAGACTTTTTCGACTACCCAATATATTGTGTTATTACTGGCAACGCACCCGAGTTCTTTGTAATGAGCATCTCTATCTCATACATCACAGTGGTCTTTAATCTAAAGAAAAGCTCGCTAAAAATATTAATTGAAAAAAAAATGTCTTTCAGTGATCATTTCATGAAAACTACTGGCAGCTTTTTTCACAAATTGAATGCAAGCTGCGTTGCCCACTTCGTTACACGGGCACTGTAGCAGACAGATCGTGTAGTCGGCTCTGTTCTTGAGTTCAATAAACTATCTGAAAGAACAGTACGTACAAGTTTTCTTGGTTCGATTTTTAAAAGCATACGCCGCTGTACATATTTATATATACACATAAGTATGTGGGTATATCTGTGCGGGTATTTACAAACAAGAAACTTGTGCTTCTAACTACATATACGTACTATAGATAAATATGTATGTACCTATAGAACATGTAGCATACATATATACCACGAAAGCGCTGGCATTCGTTGTCACTTGTGCGCGTGCAGCATCCATCGTTCATAAGGATTTTTCCGAGAAATAACTTGCAACTTGAGAGTTTGGCGGGTGTCTGCAATTGCCGCCATGTTTTTTTGTTGTTGTTGATATGTTGATGATGCTGCTGTTATTGCTGTTAATGCAATTGGCCGTGGGTGCATCTTGTTTTTCCTGTTTTCCACTCAATCGCTTTTGGTTTTTATTTTCCTCGTCGACACTGTGTGTACTCTCGTGTGTGTGAGGTTATGTTGCAAGCGTTGGCATTGCAACTTTGCTGCTCACTTTTTATAAAATTTAAAGTTTCTGAATGCCACGCCACTGTTCGCTGAGTTATGAATTTGAGTGCATATTTCATATAATTGCTTTTATTATCCAATATATAAGATATTATGATTTTGTTGATGCGAGGAAGAACTTCAAATGCAGCTGGACACACATGCCGACAAGCGCAAGCACATGAACAAATATGACTTCATACAAATATAGGGTCCACAGCAGCCGGTTTGTTCGTTCGCTTTGTTTTGTGGTTTGGTTCTACGTCCTGTGCGTCTGTTCTTCTGTCTGGTTTTGCGTCTGCGTGCTGTGTCTGCTGCTGCTACTACATTGCATGTGGCATGTTAGTTGGTTTATAATAAGTATGTGTGTATGTATAAATATGCTTATAGCATAGCCATGCTCATGCTCATGTGCGTCTGCATATGTACATACATATGTATGTTGCCCCCCACTTCCGCTGTCAGCATATATGAATATTACTGCTAATGGTGTTGTTGTTGCTCTTATAATTCATTTTATGCTCAATATGCTCATTCATGCATCTTCTTAATTCTTGATTATTGCATTTGCCGCCGTGCCCACAGCAGACTATCACTCCTTTATTTTTATTAATTTTCGCAGCTCTCTTGCAGCTGTTATTGAAGCGACGGGCTGACTTGCATTGTGGCATAGACACGGTTCCTGCAACTTAGTGTGCAACATGCCATGCTGGAAAGTGGAGTATGTTGTGAAGTGGCATTGAGTGCTTTTTTGAGTGATTTTGGAATATATCTTGTGGAAATTCTCTGGATATTTTTACGAGTATTAAGGTTTTATCGAGGGTGTTATGTGAACGATTAAAGCTCACCGTCAAGAAACTAATTGTACCTTATCAGTATGGCTTTAGGCCGGAAAATCATAAACTGACCAGATATTCACCAAGCGCCAAATCTTGGAAAAGGCCCATGAAAAGAGGATCGACACCCACCACCTCTTCGTCGATTTCAAAACTGCTTTTGACAGCACGAAAAGAACTGCCTTCTTGCCGATACTTTTACAGTCGGTGAGTTTTCTTTGGAACGACTTTTGAACATATACAACTTTTCAGATAATGTAAAAGGTAGTACGATTTTTAAGAAGTTTAAATTTATTCACAAAAAGATATTTTTTTGGGAAGCCACCATTTTATCAAATATAAAAATTATTTCAAATCCTTCGATTATTATCTGTCCAAATCAATTGTAATAACACATTTTTGAGAAAAACTTTCTCATCGCCAAACACGTTTTTCTGAAGCACTTGTTGGAGATCGGCCATGGGATCTGGGATATCCAACCCTTTCTGAATATTTTAGACCTATCAATTTAAAATTTATTTTAAAAATTAAGTGAAATATTTGACGGCAGAGTAATTTTTCTGCAGTTGCAGTTGAACAATATTATAAATGTATCCTTCACATCCCGGCAAGTCGCGACTACACGAAACTCCAATATACAGTATTGAATAACTTTTCATGGAAACTAGTATATACATACTTTTGAACACTCATGTCCGAATTAAAATAGGAGCAGCTTAAAAATAATTGAGGACATTTGTGTTAGTCGTAATGCAATTATGATCCAAATGTCGAAGTTCTTTGTGTCCTGATATGCTAGATATAGGAAGTTGCCTATGGGCAACTTTACACCTGCACAACTTGCAAAAGATAAAAATAAATGCGAGCTTACACAATACCAAACGCGCGTTAAAATAATAAAAATAACGGGACTTAAATTAAATTCTATATTCACGCTGAGCATTTGGAATTCGCCAAGTTTTACAAACTAAAATTTAATGTGAGTCTCTGGTAACACAAAGCTAAAAGGCTTTCATACAAAATGTACATAATCAAAAAGAAGGAGCTTGAACAACACACTTTGTCGAAGAAACCAATCACATCACATTTTGTTTTATAATATATAGCAGGTCAATAGCGATACTAAAATTAAATCCATATGATTTTTAGTTAGATACAGTTGACGCTAAGGTTTGGATTGATCAACATTATTCGGACTCTACCCCAGGAAAATCAATCATCAAAGATTGGTAAGGTAAATTTAGGCACGGTGAAATGAGCACTGAAGACGGTGAACGCAGTGGGCGCCCAAAAGATGTGGTTACTAACGAAAACATCTAAAAAAGACCACAAAAAAAATAAAAATAATAAAACCGAACGTGTATAACATATCATTCACGAATATTTGGGTATGAGAAATTCTGTGCAAAGTGGGTGCCGTGCGAGCTCACTTTCAAAAAAAAAAAACGAAAAGTTGATGACTTTGCGCAGTGTTTGGGAATGTTCAAGCGTATTAAGCCCGAGTTTTTGCGTGGATATGTGGCTTCGGAGTCCAACGACAGTCATCCGAGTGAACCCGCTCAAAAGCGTGGAAAAATTCAACCGTCGGCCGGCAAGATTATGGCATCTGTATTTTAGGATGCGCATGGAATAATTTTTAGTGATCACCTGAAAAAGCAAGAACCATCAACAGCGACTAATACATAGCGATGTTGGACCATTTGAAGGACAAAATCGCCGAAAATTGGCCGCATTGGAAGGAAAAGAAAGGACTGTCTCACCAAGACAATGAATGGACTTTGTTAAAAGTCCGTGAAAACGATAGCAAAATTCGATCCAATCTATGGCTTCGAATTGTTTTTGCATGCTCCGTATTCTCCAGACCTGACACCTAATCACTATTTCCTATTCTCAGATCTCAAAAGAATGCTCGCTGAAAAGAAATTTTCATCGAATGAAGAAGTAATCGCCGAAACTGTGTTCT
Source organism: Bactrocera neohumeralis (assembly GCF_024586455.1). Lineage (NCBI taxonomy): Eukaryota > Metazoa > Arthropoda > Insecta > Diptera > Tephritidae > Bactrocera > Bactrocera neohumeralis. The sequence continues at coordinate 31,037,823 of NC_065922.1, read as the reverse complement.
ATTTTGTAGGGCAAAGGACAAATATTACCACAAAAAGGTAACGAGAAGTTCGAGGGTTGCTACTCGTATAATCATCATATGCTGAATAAAAAAAAAACGAATTTTGCCAAAAAATGTGATGGTAGACCTGGAAATTTTCAATTGACCTGTCATATGCGGAGAAAAAACACACCTATTGTCTATTCAATGTAAGCCGATCATGAATTTCACAATTTACATTAGAATGGTAGTGACGCTATCTGTGAAAAATTGGTGGTACCAACTCAGAAACCTTCTTTGGTTCATGCAAGACAACTTTACCAAAGATCATCACGTTACGATTCTGCAAAGGACATACAGACAAACATTCATTGATATATATATATACATATATAGATTTAAATATTGCATTATTCATTTCCGAAATAAGAACTGCTAATGAAGATTTTCCAATAAAAGCCAGTCACTTCCGCATTCATATTATATGTATATGTACATATGCATGTGCGCTTATATAAAAAATAGGTGCATAATGCAGTAAGCCCGGAGCACAGTAAAGATCGACTAATGTAAGACCCAGGAGAGATTCCTTTTACCTTATAAATTGCTGACTAACGTCCGGAAATTGGTCATCTGCCACATTTTGTAACAAAACTAAAGTCTAAATTGAAATGATTGATCGTAGCCTCCCATTTAGGTACAGCAACCCCTTAAAAGAGCGACAAATATGCACATGTGTGTGCCTGTAGTTCTCAATCAGCAGCAGACGCATTGTCCTTTGCACCTAAAATGCATACGTGCGCCGCAGCATGTCGACACGTGAGGATAAACCCACAAACAAGGCTGAGTAATGGATAAATGCATATCGGCGGAGATCACACGTGGTCATGCATGCAGTAAAATGAGTTGAGTAGCTCAATTGCAGCGGCGCCGCTGAGTGATGTGTGCGTGTTTCGTTGCATGCGACGCTCAGCATTTCAACGAACGCAACTACCAGAGATACCGCTAGTGTTAAAAGTCGTAGTGAAAGGCACAACAACAATAAAGCAAAATAAAGAGGCAAATGACGTACGCAACAACAAATAAAAAGAATACGAAAAACAAAAGAAGAGATAAAAATACAATAAAAAGACGGTAGTAAATCAGCAGAAAAACAAAGAAGCAAATGCAAGTGCAGGCAAAATCAAAACACAAATACAAATATAGCTATTGACTTTACATGCATGTGCGTATGTACATACGCATGCGCATGGCTATATCAGTAAAATGTGTGGTCGTTAAAGTGACTTCAACTTTGACATAACAGTAATTTAAAACCTGCCTTCGAGCATTTCCAATATTTTGCATTTTATTTGTTAGTAACTCCAGACAAAAAAAATACCAAAAAAATAAAACAAGGAAATATCAGCAGCACTGGCGAAGCGAATTGGAAAACGATAAATGTATGTCAGTGAGAAAAATATATTGTTAGCAATTTTAGCCTAGTCAAACAAGGGCAACCGGCTTTCTTTCTTTACAACAGCTTAGTTTATGTCCAAGTAAGGTGATAACAGGAATGTAAACGATTTAAATTGTAATTCAGCGAGTTAGTCGTAAATCCAATAATTTTAATGACGAATTTTAAGGATATCTTTAAGTCTTTCTATACGTTTATTGCATCTTAAGTAAGCTTTATATAATTAATTTTTCAGTTAATGCTTAATTTTATTCGATTTTAACTATTCAATAATTAACTTAAATAAAAAATTTTTATTTACAATTTTGGATTAAAACTTATAGCACCAATTAATTAACTATTATAATTTAAAATTTATTTTTTAAGTAATATTTTGTTATCGTGCGTTTAACTAAAAGATTATATAGCGTGATTTTTTATAATTTTTTTAAGAGTTCCAAGGAACACCATGCACTACCGCCTTAAAACTGTTTCAATCCATAATTTTTTTTATTTCAGAGCATACAAAGATTTCCGGATATATTTTCACCTCTTAAAGCTTTGGAAAAAATACTTTAAATATATGAAAGCTTCATGTATCCGAAGAACTTTTACAAATTGTGTAATAAGAGCCAATTTAATATGCAATGGCGGCGGTATTAAAGTTTTGGGATCGGCAATTGCTTCCCATTTAATATTGTATTTCCCACGTCGTAATCCGCTCGTACCGGCCAATATTTTAAGCTGTAGTGAGCAGCATCATTCCTACTATTCCGCAAGGAAAGATAGCAGGAGGATTTAGTATACCCCTATTGAACCTTCTTGAAGTATCCAATAACATTCCATTTGTTTTCCATATATGTATTTAGTGTCGTAATATTGTTTGAGATATGCTGATTGTGCCAATGGATTAGATGGAAATTTGTTCCCATTGTGTAGTAACACAGCTTTTAAACTTTTTATTGCGCTTTCAATCCAGTTGTATGACAAGGAATACTAATTTCTTCAAATAAACTTTTTAGGACGTGACAAATACAGATTACATCTTACTTACTGAAGAAGCAGGAAAATGTTTTCACGTCGTTTTCTTTGATGGGGTATTCGAACATTAAAACTCAATAAATATCATTGCATTAATCGCGATACCAATAACTCTGCTTTATATTTTCGTAGATTTAAGTTTTATTAAATCGCTGAAACCGGCAGAGTTGTTGACACATGGTATTTATGGTTCAGCTTCCAGAACGAATTGGGAGTGTATTCGAAGGCATAATGTTGGCCTTGGGTACGAAAATCACAAATGATAAAATCGCTCTAATTGCTTAAAAAGCAAATGCAGTTGAACTTCCATAGCTCGAACTCTTGAATTGGCAATAAAAGTCAAATTTCATTAAAATTTTCGTTCCTTAATTCGAAGTCTCTTTAACTCGATTTTTTTTTGTGGATTATGATGATTTGAGTTAAAGAAGTTCAACAGTATTTTCGATTTGTAATCATCTTTTCCCATACAATTTACTTACATAATCAGGATATTATATTATGTAAAACCTATGCGAAAAAAAAAAATTGTTGATCTGTGTAATTAAGGAGTTACATGGGGTTCCCGGTATGGTATATAATGTTCTTTATGTAACAAGAAACGAACCATCTTGCGTCAACTATTAGATACAAACAAAACGAAGACCATGTAAAACCGATGTTAGTGTTGACAAAACCATAGAGAAGAGCAAAGCCCAACATTCCTGCTTAGAAACGTCAGATCAAAATTCGACTGCAAGACCCACAGAGACAACCCAGCACAAATATGCTTTGGAGCTACGAATATGCAATATAAATAGGTTTGGTACAGATGGAAAAATATTAGTACGTCGTCTTCAAGTTCAAGCCCTTAGCCCTAGGTATACCAAGAATACCATGAAAAACGGCTGTGGATGTATCATGGTCTGGTGCACGGTTTCATGGCGTTTTCGTCGGGTCAATTGTTTGAATAAATGGTGAAATGGACTGGATTGAGTAATTGGATATACTGAAAAATAAAATGGAGCTAATTGTATTTGAGTCCATGCCCATAAACTGGACATTTGACATTGCTGTTTTCGTCTTTTTTTTATGATAATAGAATATTTATTGTTTTAGTCTTTTAACACTATTAAAGTGAATAATTTTTGAAATAAAACGCATGCCCTTTAAATTCGTAAGTGACAAACTTAAGGGGTTAGGGGTAGTCAGACGCACGAAAAAATGAGAACTTTCAGTATTTTTGTTTTTGCTATTAAATCGTGTTATTTTACAAAAGTAGTAATATGGCATTATTATAGAATGTGTTGACTTGAAGTCACGAAAATTTCAAAAAAAAAACAAAAAATAATTTACAAAGTTATAGTTGTTTGTATAGACCCAGTTCCAAAAAAGGTACTTGCGGTGACAGCCATAAGTCCTTGGAGATTCATCTAAAATCAATCGAACAAAAAAAATAAGTTTTATTAATAGACAAACTCGGGCATGATCGAAGGATTTTTTTTTTCAAAAATTAACAAAATGGCGGCCTCAGGAAAATTTTGTCTAAATTTTTGGGAAAAAATCAGGAGTTAATTAGTATTAAAAAATCGAAAATTTTGAAAAAAAAAATCCTTCGATCAGGCCCAAGCTTATTATGTATTCTAAAAGCTGTTCAAATTTCAAAACACTAGCGCTTTGAAGTGCCCGAGCTCTCTTTGTTAATTGTCGAATAACTCAAAAACTAATTATTGGATCTAAGTGAAATTTTCAGAGAATATTTTTAAGAAATTACACTTAGCGAAAATGCAAAAAAAAACATTAATTTTTTGATAATTCTGACTTCCCCTAGCACCTTTAAAAAAAAATAAATGATTTTTATTTGATGACCAAGCGTGCTGTTTATGCATCCATGGTTATAATCATAAAAAACTGGAGTGCGTGGAATATTCAATTTCTTTTTTTTTTCAATCGGCTCCAGTTCTACACTTGACAACATCCGAATCTCAACTTCTTAAAAAAATAATTTAATCAAAATATACATACATACATACATACATATATTTTATTAATTTAAATGTTTTTTATTGTAAATCTAAATCTTAACTTTCCTAATGATTCCTTGTTTTCCTTGTATTTTCCTTGTATTGTGATTTTCCAATTTACTTTATTTCAAATTATTTTATCTCATACTGGAGCGCCTACACAAAACACTCACTCATTGAGCGTGTGATTGGTGAGCAACTTTGCATGCTCAATTGCCGCGCTGAGCGCCGCTGGCCGTCGAAGAGCGACTTAAAACGTTAGTTTGGGGTATATTTTACTGTAGTTCTAAATCTCTGTGGGCAATCGTGCTAAAACTGCCAAAGAATGACAGATGTTATGCTTACATACACGTGTATGTGAGCATGTGCGCCTGTATGTATGTAACTCAGCTGATTGCACCCTCCATTATTTGACAGCGACGGCCATTGAGCGGCTTCTAGCGCTGAAATATGGTTGTTTGGCATTTTTGAGCGCTTTCGAGCGTATGCATACGTGCACTAACACACATAAAGGCACACGCACACTTGTCTGCATGAATACAAATGTACCCCTATAAGAGACAATGTTGACCAAATGTTGTACGTACCAACAGACAGACTGCGCTCAACTAAATCCAAAACACAGAAAAACTGACACCAACAACAACACCAGCACTAAAGTATTTGTAAGTATGAATTTTCGAGTTTCGTTTCAACTACTCTTCGTCTCTTGATTTGTATGCGTGTATGTGTGTGTGTGTGGACGTGATGTGCATATGTATGTATGGATTTGTTGTGCTCAGCGCTATTGCCACGAATGTTTTTGTTGCGATTGCTGTTGTGGTTGTTGTCGTAGTTGTTGCTGTTGTTGTACGTTTTTATACGTTTTGTGTTGTTTCTCGTCTCGTTTCAAGCTTCTTCAACATCAGCCACTGTACAAGCAAATTAGTGTAGTATTTGTGTTGCACAGTACTCAGAGCTACCCAGCACAAGACGGCGCGTGAATACACACAGTGTCGAGCCAGCGTATGAAACAACAAGCCCACCGCAGCAGTCGTTAGGCTAGCCAGCGAGACTCTAGCACGAATTGAGCACGATTACGAGTTATTTATACAAAATAATTGTAATAACACTAATAATATTAATTACATTTTCCTAAATTTTTATGCAACGAATTTTACAACAACAATAAATGGTGTTTAGTGAACAATAGAAAATTTTACGTGTAAAAAACGAGTGTGTTTCAAGGCGTAAAATGTGGCCATGGATGTTTTTCTGATATCAATCACGGCGATCAAGTGAAGAAAATACACATAAATATATAATTTAACTGTATTTTTAAGATCTCCACGATTAGCGGTCATAAAGTGTCAGAAGCTGCGATTTGTTTGTGAACGAACGGAAAGTGGCGCGCTACGTAATCCTTATCAGCCGACAACTTCACCAACACAACATACATACAAACATACAGAGACATTAGTGCGTGTGTTGCTACAACAAACACACACAAACCGACAGTGGAAAAGGTGTGCGCGCTAAGCTTCGTATAAACAACAATAATAAATACAAATTGCGCATGCAAGGATTTGCTACTGCGGCAAAAAGTTTCAACACATCCTAGGCGCCAATCAAGCGTGGACAGCTGCCATTAGTTGTGTAAGTATGAACAGGCATGCCGACATTTGACAAGCACTGTATTATTTATTGCCAGTATGAACACGAATTGCATCATGATTTATAGCTATTACATTTTACATTTAATTATTTGTTATAAAATAGCAATCATCCGCAATTTGTTCGATGATCGTCATATTTTCTCACCACATAACTTTGTAATAATTAATTTATGCAACGACAGGCGCAGTCTGTTTGTTGTCGCTTTGAAGATTTATTCACTGATTTCTAGCACGGACAACACTAATTAAATTACATTCAAGTTGCGGTCGGTCACTATTATTGCATAGCCAGTTCGCCGCTAAACTAGTCAAGCGAGTTTGGAAAATTTTTAAACTACCGAAATCACACGCAATTAACTGCATATTCGCGCCAAATTATTTGCCATTCACTAAAATAATATTACACTATAGCGAGTTGTGGCAGAAATTGGATTGCCAACACAAAGAAATAGTTATAGATTTGAATGTATGTATGTATGTAAGTATATAAAAAAAAACTTATGACTGAGCACTCAAGTTTTTTTATTCTAGAATTTATATTGAAAGTTGATTTCTAATCAAAACAAGAGCAGACTTTCATTTCGGCTGCACTAACGTTATAATACCCTTCAGAAGAGCATTTGTTAACGCAACTACATATATGTATAACTAATTCTGAAAACACAATCGTCAAATGGTCTGCATATGGCGGAAAAAAGTTTTGCTGGTTCTTTCTAACCATGTTGTTTGATATCAAGAACCTGCAGGTCGAATTAAGGTTACTTAAAAGAATTGTATCTTGATTTGATCGGCCAGTTTGTATAACACCTATGTACACATATATTATAGCGGTCTTTTTTCAACAATCCATTCGAAGATTGTAGCATTGTCTTGAGCAACAATCTATGCCAAATTAGGTGTAGATATCTTGTCAAACAAAAAAGTTTTACATACACGATTTGATTTGGGTCGGTCAGTTTGTATGGCAGCTAAAAGCAGTGTATCGGATTTTGCTCCTTTTCATATAGTTTCACTCTATGTGGACTTTAGGATAGTTTATATTTCGGCAAAATGTTGTTTTTTTTTTAATTTTTAGAAGTGTTTAGAACCTCAACCTGATCTTGTTTGTATACTGGTTAACCCCTGTTTTGCTTCCCAATAAATTTTAGAGTTCTACTGAAGAACCAAATCACGCCATTTGGCGCTAAACTACATACTAACAGCGCATTAAAAAAATACTCAAATTTTTAGAATTAAACTTATCGCCTCAATATGGGCCTAAACAAGCAATATTTAAATTTAAAGCAAACCTAGCGTAACCTAAAGTAAATTATGTGCCCCTTTCAGAACACAATTGTTTATTTTTAATCTCAATTCATTACCAGGAACCTCCTCACACAAGTTTGATATATAATTTTGCATGATTTCGAAAATATTTCAAGTTGAATATAGTATATACTTTCGCCTGAAGCACAGCTATATAAATGCTTAGCAAACTCTAAAAGTAGTCAACTACCTAAGGCTTTTCTTGAAATTCTGTAATATGTTAAATAAGAATATGTTTGTCTTTATTTTCCACAAATATTTCAACACTTTCTACACAACCAGATAATTATTTAGAAGAAAATTCCAACTGGGATCTTGGAATACTTGCTGATATTTATAGCCAAGAGGTATTGAGTTTCAAGCAACTTTTGCAGTGTTTTAAAAATGCAAAATAATTGCTTTGGCATATTTTCGTATCGTAATTATGAATATTGTTGCTTACCAAGGCAAGAACACAACGCTCGTATGGTTACATGTACATTAGAGCGGGTCAATGTTTTTCCTATAAATACATAGGTGTACAATTTGATGTTCTATTGATCATTCGTCGGAATCTGGCAGATGAGACAATTATATCACATACATATATCCTATATATAACCGCTTATTCAGATTTTTTAAATTTCGACTTAGAAATCACTGTTTCGAAACCGATTTTAGATCCATTTTCGTTTAAGCATGGTTGATTTGAATGATCCGTAAAACATTTTCCCTCGTAACCGATTTCAAATTTCGTTCAGATATCTCAAAAACTGAATAAGAAATTTTTATAAGCACGAAAAATTTAACTTCTGCTAAAAAATCCCTGGCTCGAAACCAGCTTTATACCTAAATTCGCTTAGACAAAGAATGTTCAGAAGACCCGTAGAATATCTCCCCTCATAACAAATTTTTAATTTCTATATATCTCTAAATATGAGGAAAAATTTTTATAAACACGAAAATTTGAATTTCTTCTAAAAAATCGCTAACTCGAAACCGACTTTAGACCTATGTATATCATCTTAGAAAAAGTTGTTCAGAATATTTAGTCGGTAGAATATTTCCCACATACGCTATTTTTCCTTTACTTTGGCTTTCTGTAAATCCACCCGCTCTAATGTACATATATACATACATATGTATGTATGTATATGTTAAGTAACTTGCTAATTATATGCTAGAATTTCCAGTAATTTGATAAGCTATCGCTTGTTGTGGCAAATTGTAATCGTTTCGGAAGTTATATTTACATTAATGCATGAATACAAATGTACAAACATTTAAAAGTTGTAATATAAGATTTCTCTAAACTTAAATTCGTTTCTTGAAATAAAATAGTTCATGTTGTTGACAGTTCTACTAATAATCCATAGTATTGTGGTCGAAAAACTTCAATAAGATTTTCGTTATTATCCATAAACTTAAAAAGCCGCAACTCCTACCGAGAATCATGGTTAAGAGAAGCCTGAAATTATGAGCCCAACTAAAGATAAAAAACATCTCAAAAGCATCTCTCTTTAGTAATGTACTAGGTCCATGTAATCACCGCACAAGCCGTTGGTATTCAATATTCACAAAGCTTCCACCTAAGAAATTTAGAGGGCGCGCTTTATTCTGCTTAGAAACTCTGAGAAAGTTTAGTTTCAAAAAGAAAACAAATTAACCTTTTAGTTTGCAAAAACAAAAGATAGAGAATTAAGTTTTATTTCTCCAGCGCTTAATTTCGACCCTTGTGCATTGTTAATTTAAAAAAAATGGAAGAAGAAAACCCAAAATAAAACGAGTAAAATAAGAGTAATTTAACAAAGACGCCACTATAAAATTTTCCTCTAAGAGACCAAAGAAAAAAACAAGTAGGAAGGGCTAAGTTCGGGTGTCACCGAACATTTTATACTCTCGCATGGTAAAGTGATAATCGAGATTTCATTATCCGTCATTTACATATTTTTCAAATACCGTATTTGTGTAAAGTTTTATTCCGCTATCATCATTGGTTCCTAATGTTTATACTCGTATTATACAAAGAAGGCATCAGATGGAATTCAAAATAGCTTTATATTGGAAGAAGGCGTGGTTGTGAACCGATTTCAGCCATATTTCGTACATGTCATCAGGGTGTTAAGAAAACATTATATACCGAATTTCATTGAAATCGGTCTAGTAGCTCCTGAGATATGCTTCTTGGTCCATAAGTGGGCGGCGCCACGCCCATTTTCAATTTTTAAAAAAAGCCTGGGGGCAGCTTCCTTCTGCCACTTCTTCCGTAAAATTTAGTGTTTCTGACGTTTTTTGTTAGTCGGTTAACGCACTTTTAGTGATTTTGAACATAACCTTTGTATGGGAGGTGGGCGTGGTTATTATCCGATTTCTTCCATTTTTGAACTGTATATGGAAATACCTGAAGAAAACGACTCTGTAGAGTTTGGTTGACATAGCTATAATAGTTTCCGAGATATGTACAAAAAACTTAGTAGGGGGCGGGGCCACGCCCACTTTTCCAAAAAAATTACTTCCAAATATGTCCCTCCTTAATGCGATCCTTTGTGCCAAATTTCACTTTAATATCTTTATTTATGGCTTAGTTATGACACTTTATAGGTTTTCGGTTTCCGCCATTTTGTGGGCGTGGCAGTGGGCCGATTTTGCCCATCTTCGAACTTAACCTTCTTATGGAGCCAAGGAATACGTGTACCAAGTTTCATCATGATATCTCAATTTTTACTCAAGTTACAGCTTGCACGGACGGACAACGGACAGACGGACGGACAGACAGACATCCGGATTTCGACTCTACTCGTCACCCTGATCACTTTGGTATATATAACCCTATATCTGACTCTTTTAGTTTTAGGACTTACAAACAACCGTTATGTGAACAAAACTATAATACTCTCGTTAGCAACATTGTTGCGAGAGTATAAAAATTACAAATATCACCTTATCAATAAAAACGAAAAGTGAAGTTAGTTCGAAGATGAAACGCTGATACGAAGAACACGCAGAACAAATCTAACGAAATGAAAAAAACCGCTAATGTTGCGATAACGATTGAGGATGTTAAACACACTCTGAAGTATATTATAAGTAAATATTTATGAAAGAAAGAAGACAATATTAGAGACTTTAAGGGCTGTAATCTGCTCCAAATTATTGAGCGACTGTTTTGGCAAACTTTTCAAGACATTAATAGATTGAAAATTTGTAGCAGGTCTATCTTTTTTGGGAAACTATTTCTAATTTACACATTTTTGTATGTGAAAAAGACATAATATACGTATTTGACTTTAATATAGCATTATACTTTTCACTTACCCCTCGACGTGATCCATTTTACACCTGAAATTATAAAAAAATATATTTTTTAAATTATTCCATTAAATACAGCAAGTAACCACTAAAAACTGTATAAGCAAAAACTAAGTAAAAACATTAGCAACAAAAGTAGTAACCTAATATTTCTAAAATAAACCAGCAGAAAGCTAAAATATTAAATTACCCCACAAAAAGTTAGAAAAAAGCACACGAAGAATGTTTAATAATAAAAACAACAGTCACGAAAGCAGTGCCACAGCAGCTATGCTAAGTTACTACGATGAAACTAGCAGCGTATGAACAAAAACACCAAATTCCAAACGCTAACACAACAACAAGAGAAAGACAACCGCAACATGTCTGCAGGGTATAGTATAACAAGAGCAGCTGCTGCCGGTCTCTATGGTGGCTGCTGAGCACATTGTTGTTGCTAACTCCAACATAGTTTACCACCTATAATATTTATGTTATTGTTGTTATTGTTATTGTTATTAGATGGTGTACCCCTTTTGCGGCTGTCCAGTCAACTTTAAATGCTACCTTTTCCACTCATTTCCTCTAGTTTTTTGGTGTTTTCTGTCTGCTTTTTTTTTACTTTTTGTATTTTTATTTGTGGATTTTTGTTGCTGGTTGCCTTTCTCCTTGCCGCACTGCTTATTGGAACACCACACCATTTGTGGTCAATTATACAAAGAATTCATGCAACTACCACAAAGACAATAACAACAGCAGCAGCAGTAAATAGCCAGACAATAAAACAATAAAAATGAGAAATGAGTGCAGTCTCAGCGCAGCAGCGATGAAATGACCGAAAATATGCACAACAACAACCACAATTTTAGTATTAGTTTTTTTTTTCGGTAGACATGCAATGCATTTCCGTTTCACTTCCAAACGTTCGCAGATCTAAACGTAAGAGAATGTGTCTGTCACAGATGTTTTTTTGTTGACAGCGACTGTAGTCTACTTCAGGATAAAATAATTTGGATTTTATCGTAAGGTAATATAAAATGCGGCAAATATGGCGTGATTAAAGGTTTTTTTTTTGGAGTACACACCTGAGACAGGGGATGTGGATAGCTTCTTTGTAAACATAAGTAAATCCCTCTACCGTCTAAGTCCAACTAAAACAATTCATATTAAACATACATACATATAATCCCTAATACGACATTTGTAAGTAGTGAAGGAATACCACTTTGATATTATTTTTTCTAAATTTTCTGTAGAATACGGAAAGGCATTAACTTCCCCTGCACCGAAGTTATAATTTCTCTCACAGGTGAATTTCTTATAACATAAAAAGTATAAAAAAATCTTGATTTTGATTGGTCATTTTGTATGGCTATTCTACAGGGTTTGTCCGGAAAGTAATAGGACTGAGTCAATTTAAAAAAATTTATTGAACCAATCGTTACAATTTTTAAAACTTTCAAAATTGGCTCCTTCTGCGTCGTTGCAGTGCTGCCAGCACGATTTCCAAGCATTGAAGGCGTCACGAAAGGCATTCTCCGGAATAGCCTTGAGAGCCCAGGTGCATGCTGCTTGGATCCCCTCTGTCCATGGTTAGATAGCTATCCACAAGAAAGGCGGTGTGACCCGGGGCGTTGTCTTGGAGCAACTTCCAATCGGCTGCGATGTCTTATAGGACCCAATTGACCCTTCCTTTGAGTCTCTTGAGAACTTCCAAGTAAAAACTGGCGTTGACGGTTTGCCCAGGAGGATCAAGTTCGTGGTGGACAATGCGTTTGATGTCATAAAAGACAATGAATAACGTTTTCACTTTTGATTTTCTCATTCTTCCCTTTTTTGGGCGAGGAGACACCGGCGTGAGCCACTCGGAAGATTGCCTCTTTGTCTCGGGATCATACTCAAAGATCCATGACTCGTTATCTATGATTACGTTATTCAAAAATTGGGATCACTCTCACACATTTTCAAATTTTCTTGGCACAGAATTTAATCGCGTACCTCTGCTCTAACGAACGCTGCTTTTTCGGCTTGAACCACTCGCAGAAGCACGTCGCGCGAAAATGTTTATCCTGACTCTCCAGGTGCTCGGGGACAACTGACCAACCACTTGTTTGTTAGCTAGAAACGCCCTCTACCGAATCTAGTTGGTGTGTGTACGCTCTGAAGTACAGTCGCGGCGGAAGAAAATCAGTCCTATTACTTTCCGGACAAACCGTGTATGAGCAACTTTTTTGGTGCAAAAGGACGCAAAATTTCAGAGCAATGCCCGTCAGTTTATGAGATATAGATAAACTGAGGACCTAGCTGTCATATGTACGGACAGACAAGCATGGTTAAGTCGTCCCAGCTCGACAAGCTGATTTCCAGTTTTTTCCTGTGGGTTTTACAAACTTCGTAGTAAAATTAATATACCAAGTGAATGAATTAATAAAGGGTCTTACATGTTTTAAACGACCTTCGAACTTACTGAACTCAATAATTACAAAGAATTTTACTTTTTTGTAAAAGAGAGAACTTGAAATTGTTCTTAAAGTTCATGGTTGCTAAACATTTATTAAGAAATTGTTGTTGTGGCGATATCAGAACCATAAATCAATTAATTATATTTTTAACTAAAAATTATTTGGTTGAAAAATATTTAAAAAGCGCAAAAAATATATATATTCGTAAAAAAATACAGAAAAATGCTAGAAAAAATGTTTAAATAAAATTATTTTATTTATTGACCAAAATTAATCTATATATACTTGTAATATATTTTAAGGAAACCCACAAATAAATGATATTCACAATAACTTAATTGCTCAGCGCTATAACTTAAATGCACCAGTAAGGGTTAATGCATTTATAATATAATATATTAAATAATGAATTAATTGGCGCACTGACGAGTTCAACAGATGGCAATAAACTGTGCATAGTTTTCACTTTACGAGTTCACAACAATTTGTTAATTAGACACTTAGGAATTTTATTAATAGCGACAACAAAAGCTTAAATTTGCACACATCGGTGTGAAAAAATTTAGCAAAAAATACAAATATGTATGTGTTTGTATAATATATATAAACAATTTCATTCATTCATGTTCATTAATTTAAAAAATTATCGATTTTATCGACTTGAGAGAACAGGGTGTAATTACTTTATTGTATGCAAATTTTATAATCGTTTTCGGTGCTGAGTTTCCTCAATTCAAAAATTATCACCTGGCAATGCATTACCGGTAAGCAGAAATTTCTCATGAGAATATTGTATCATTGGTTTGCCGGAACAAATATTAAGCTTGTCGACAAATCTCATCAAATTTGACCCGGACTGACCCAATTGAGCTGAGTGCGTAAACAAAATCTATAAAAACTGTTTTCTGTGATTAATACAAGGGCTTGAAAATCTTTGCGTTGGCATTAGAGGGATAGCAGAAGATCTGAACATCTCTTATAAAACGACTTATCATATTTCGGTTAATGTTTTGGTTAATGATTTGGTTAATAATTGGGTTAGTGTTTTTGTTGATTTTTTGTTTAATGATTTGGTTAATGTTTTGATTAATATTTCGGTTAATGATTTAGGTAATGTTTTAGGTATGAAGCATGTCCATAGACTCGTACCAAAAGATACGAATATTTTGCTAAAACAAAGCCGAGTAGCGGTCGCAAAAGAGAATCGGTATTTCTTTTTTCTTAAGATATTATCACATTTTTTTCAAAAGACTTGACGCTTCGCTTCGAAAATTCCTTATGGCTATTAGACGTCTCTATGCAAAATAAAATACTATACATTTTTAATTTTCTAAAACTGGATTTTCAAAGAGTTCCATTAGTTTCCCTTTCATCCTAACTTAAAATAGTTACAGCATTCAATTAAATATAAGCACAAGTAGCAATCATATTTGCATAAAATAAAAATAGTCTTCAGTTCAAATACTTTTTACAACAACAGAGCCACATATGATGCTTTAAAATATTCATGCATTGTTATTGCAAAAATAAAGAAAACCGTAAATTGCATATTCAATTGATTTCAATTAACCTTTAGGTGAGTCATTTGACCACAGAACCATTACTAACCGTTACTGCTACAACAACAACAAGCAGTGCTATATTTTCGCTTGGCCTGCAACTATTTTAATTTATAAATTTTTATAAAATAAGTTAAATGAAGAGAAGCGTTTGCATAAATACAATTAGTCACACGTGTGAACTGTCGGTGGTCAATGCAAATTGGCAATTAAACTTTTGTAGGCAAGTGTGTATGTATTTGTGCGCAAAATATAAATAAACAAATTGTTAGGCATTAAAGGTAGTTTAGTGGTTATAAATTAAATAACAGTGCTGCAACCGCAAGGGGATCACAAACATTTGTGGAATTAGTTAATCTGTGGGGAAATTGCGAATGCACAAACTCAAATAACAACCGAGTACAGTTATGAATGCAATTGTCACTTTTTTCATTAGCAGAACTAACGATGTGTGAAAAGTTTATTTACTTAATTTGCAGTATAACTTATTTTGGTTTAAAATTATGTGTGAGTTTTGGCTTTGCGGTTTTGGCTTTCGTAAGCGGTGTCTACGCCAGTAACGAAGAAGAAGAAGGTTTCGGCTCATTTTTGAAGCCTTACTCGCTAGATGGTTGGACAGTTTCGACGTCATATTCATGAACTCACGATTCGTCACCAGTACCGATGCATTTGATGTATGTAAAGTCTTCAGCTACGTTGTCAATCAACTTTTTTGTGATCTCTATTCGACGTCGTTTTTACAAAAAAACCCAAGTTACGTATTGTTACGCTTCATACCCAAAAACATTAACTTAAATGGGTGGAAATTAATCCGTGAGAGTTATTGAGAACCTCTGCTAAATATCTGATATCAACCCGACGATATTCAAGCGCTGTTTCTTTAACTTTTTGACGTTCGCGTGAAGCAAGTTTTCGATGACTTCATGACCTTTACAAAATGCTGGTGTCACTCAAATACTTATGTTCGTGATAGACTCACGTCAAAATACTTAGGCATCATTTTTAACGATACCGATTCCCTTAGAAACAGGTATGGAACAAATCTCACACGAACATATTAAACATTTTTATCACTTCGGTTTGAGTAAAGGGACCAGTAAAGGGACAGGGAAAATATTGGGTAGTCGAAAAAGTCTTTTCGTATTTTGTCAATAGATGTCGTTGCAGTCGTATGTATATCTCCAGTGCTACCAATCACATTGTCTCAAACCATATAGTCTAGTGAGATTTTAAGCTTCTTGTTGTTCTTGCTTAATAAAAAAATAAATTCGGTGAAGTTGAAAAAAATGAATGATGTGAAAGATGCACCTCGCTCTGGTCAACCTATCCTTGAAAAAGTCGATTATGGAAAAGAATGTGACGGTCACATAAGCAGCAGCCATGAAATTGCTAAGGAAATTAACATTCATCATCAAACGGTTTTGATTCATGTGATAAAGGCTGGCTACAAATAGAAGCTCGATGTCTGTGAAATATTTAATGGACCGAATTAATATCTGCGATTCTTTGCTGGAACAAAATGAAAACGAACCATTTCTGAAGCGAATGGTTACAGGAGATGAAAAGTGGATCAAATACGACAATAATGTGCGAAAAAATCATGGTCCGAGCGTAGTGAAACTCAACAAATGATCACAAAGCCAGGATTGACTCCTCGAAAGATTATGCTGAGTGTTTGGCGGGATTGGAAAAGAATCATCCATTATGAGCAGCTCCAGCCTTGCCGAACGATTGATTCAACATTTTACTGTCAACAACTGAAGCTATTGAAGCAAGCAATCGAAAAACATGGTCAGAACGGATCAACAGAAAGAGCTTCGTATTCCATCAGGACAATTCCTGACCACACACATCTTTGATGACTCAGCAAAAACTGGGAGTGATTGGCATTATAAATATAAAAATAATATTAAGTTGAAGTTTGATTAGAAATACGAAAAGACTTTTTCGACTACCTAATATTTAAAAAATGTAAAGTACTTTTCATAAATAGTCA
The DNA here is from genome assembly GCF_024586455.1 of Bactrocera neohumeralis. NCBI lineage: Eukaryota > Metazoa > Arthropoda > Insecta > Diptera > Tephritidae > Bactrocera > Bactrocera neohumeralis. The sequence continues at coordinate 31,021,124 of NC_065922.1, read as the reverse complement.
TAAACATCAACTTTTAAAAGTTATAAAAATCTCAAGTTAAATCTTTAAGATAGTTGGTCGTTCAAATGTCAACAGCAGCAATCCCGTTTACTTGGTCAATCAAGCAGACACATTATTAAAGTAATAATTTATTTTAAAAAATTACAACTTCAGCCAATATTTTTAATATACCAGTTCTTAATTCAACCTTCTTCAAATAAAAAACCAGACCTGTCATTGATTCGCTATTTTTTTACTCGTTTTTGCCAGCTCCACTCTCTTTGACACAAATGTAAATGTAAAAGTTGTTCTTGCTTAATAAAAAATAATAATATGTGATGCAAATAAATGGAATAACTGGACAACTCATTCAAGTAGTATAACTCCTTTCTATTATATTCAGTTTATACTAGTTATTTGTTCGATTCGCTACTCTCTAAGATTAGATTTTCAACTGTAGTATTTGAAATACTGTTATGAGGAGCTTGAAATGTCGAAAATATATTGATATATTTAAGTTGTTTGAAAACTATGTCGGGATCTTACAAATGTTTTTAAACCCATAAATCACATTTGAATTGAAATAAGAAATATCTGTTACGACTATCTTCTCTTTTGCCTCTCTTATACAGCGAACTCACCAACTTAGGTTATGTATAAGTGGCACGTAGAATATATACATAGTTCTCAATAAGGCAAGGTCAAACAGCATAATTCATACTACTCTCACATGCTTTTGAACATAACATATAATCCAGTTATGCAACCTTGACATTGATCGGCATTTAAGTCAGTTAAACATGTTGATATTATACATATATAAATTGCATAATGAAACACAATTTATAACTTATATATTTCCACCTTTTATCAACCTGTTTTCACGCCCGCACAACTGACATAAAACACAAGCATTTGCAATAAAAAAAATGCAAGGGTAGAATGCTTAAATCTACAACATCAGCAATTACCGCACAAGCACAAATACATATTTACTTGTATACACAAAAATATATACATATGTAGTATTGAATATACTCATATATGCAAGCATTTAAATATTATATACATATGTATGTATGTATGTGTAGTTGCAGCAGTAAATTGAAAAACACCTAACAACAATTTCCATTACCTGTTGCACACACTGCCATATCAGATTTGTAAAATCTACCCACAAAGCTTTTGTTGCTATTATTACAGAGCCACAGTGTGCCGGTTTGAAAATCAGTGGAACAAAAGCACGAGTGCAATACTTAGCTTTATTGAAAAATAGAAAGGGAGTAGTTAATATTAAAAAATATTTATGGAAAATTAATAGTTTTTGATGAAGACAAAATAGTTTTAAAAAATTCCTCAGGAGACACTTGGTGGCTATTGCACGTATTTCTTTATTACCTAAAACATGATTTTCGTTAACGCAATATGACCAGGCGATATTGCCTCGTATGGATATCACTTTTCGCCAAAAAATTTCGCAACCACTAGATCGTTTATTAAAGCTTTGATTCTGAGAGTTAACGAAAGTATGGACCAATAATATCTCGCTAACAAAACTACCAATACATTAAGGGGTTAGAAGAGATTATAAAAATCGAATTTTTGTATTGTCTTATTAAATTTTACAACACCTCTAGAATATTGTCCTAAATTTTCAAGTTGATCCAAGTAATAGCTTTGGAGATACAGCCTTGAAAACTTGTGCGCTCGAGGCTAGCTAGGCTAAGTGTGCCGTCTTTAACCGCGTTTTTCTCGAAACTGTGTTTTTGAAGTCGGTTGGCAAGATTTCTCGAGAACTACTCAATCGATCTTCATGAAATTTTACAATAAAAAATTCTAGTAAATTATTTCATTTTTTATATGAGGAAAAAATTGTTGAAAAAATACTGTTTTTTACCCGAGGAAAACCATGTAACCCCTTAATCATATGAGCATGTGCATAATTCTCTCTTTCAATTCTTGTGTGACGGTAATTTATAGTGCAATTATCTTTTCTACACAAAGGTCACGTCTAATGCATAACTCCAAAGCAGCTGGACTGGCATCAATTTATGCTCAAACAAAAGTATAAAGATTTGCACATTATAGAGCCCAATATACCCACTATATACGCGAATATATCCATTATGGCATATACACATATAAAATTACTAATATATATATGTATATGTATGTATAAAGAAATCTAAATACAGCATTGCCTTTTGTACGTCACATTTGAGAAACGTGACAAAAAGATGTATTTCTAAAGTAACTATGACTTGCGCAGAATAGGAGAACTGAGTAAGAAATGTATGTACATATGTACATAGTATGTATATTTGTGAGTGTGACATTACAAAAACTATGTCTGTATTATTCTACAAACGTCTGGTATGTAAGTAAAAAAATTATTGAATGAACGCTCAATTGTGAATTATAAAATAAAAAAAAAATCATTTAAAAAAAAAATTGATTAAGTAGAAAAGGTGATAATATTTGAACTTCTTTGAGTTTGGTTAAAATTTTGCATTTCCAATGGAACCACGGCTATAGAATCATTGAAACTGTTGTAGAAGTACTTTGGGAAGTCTACAAACAAAAACACAAAATCATGAAGTCAGTGGAAGTCGCAAAGCCATCGACAATTTGATTCATACGAGTTGTCCAGCTACCGCTGTTTAGAACAATAACAACGAAAAAGTGAAAGGAACAGTCCTTGAAAATCATCGCGTTGGCAGTAGAAAGATAGCAGAGGATCTCAACACATCTTATGACACGATTTGGGTGTGAAGCATGTCAATGATACATTTATACCAAAACACCGGAAAAAGAGAGGCTTGACAACATAGCTGAAGACCCCTAATTTATCAAACGCATCTTTACTAGTGAGGAGGCGTGGGTTTATGAATATGACGTCGAAACTGTCTAACAATCTATTCTTGCGAATGCCGCTCCAAAAAACACAGACACACATATTTGTGGAAAAACATCCATACACAGACGTACTCGGTTATCGAATTTTTCTATGACTATTCTAAATTAATGTGGCTGGATTTCGTTGAATATTCCTGTGATTTTAAATAACCCCATATTAATGTAATGGTGTTAAATCACATGATCTAGGGGTCAATTCTGTTCACCAAAACTAAAGAGTACACTACCAGGAAATCTCTGGGAAGAATTTAGTATACCGTCCCAGGATTTCAAGGATAAAAAGGATATGGTCGGATAGAGGAGATTCTCCTGATCACGAAGCCGCTTCCTGTGGCTATAACCATATATATTCGTGATTAGGATAATCTCCTCTATCCGACCATACCAATTTTTTCCCGAAATCCTGGGACGGTATACTAAAGCCGACCCAAATGTCTCATGCAGTAATTGAAGTTTCACAGGCTATATGACATGTGGCATCGTTTTGTTGAAACCACATATTGGCCACATCAATATCTTCCTATTTCGGTAATGTACACGATTCCAGCACCAATATCTCTCACTGCGACAAAACAAAAGCACGAAATGGTTTTATGATTGAAAAATTTATGTCTTTCAATATTTGGTTGCTTATTTTTGAATACAGAAATTGACCAGTCTCTCAATTAAACAAAAATATGGTTCAATTATGCCTTCAGCGCAACACCCACACCAAGCAGTGACACGTAGGGGATGCATTTGTTTTTGATAATCATATGAGGGTTTTCAGAACCGCATTTTGACGATTAATAAACCCATCAAGCGGAAAATGTGCTTCATCACATTTTGCCCGAAAAAACAGCATCTATTTGTTGATGAAATTTGCAATATTGTTTAATAATGAAGACACATTGTTCCAACATGTAACGCTTCACCTTTACTAAGCCCAAACTGTATTTACTGCATAAATGGCGGCAAATTTAAATCTTGCGTTAATTTTGAGACACCCTTTATATACATATATGTACATATATAATATGTACATATACATATACTATATATAATATGATTTTAACCGCAATAAAAGAGTCTTTTTGGAAACCACACATGCTTTTTACTTGACATTAAAAAAGTACCACATTGAAAAACCAAAACCGCGCATTTCAGTAGAAATGAAACTGGAAGTGCGCTAAAGATTTAAATGACAAAAAATCAGTGCCGAAAGTGATTCCAAGAAAATTCCACAAACACCAGCTGTCATTGTTTTAAGCAAATGATGCTATCGAGCGTTGTCACTCAAGCTGGTGAAACGATTCCAAATGACGTGTGTTAATTTTGTTGCTACTCAGACGAAAATAGCATTGCCGATGTGTAGGGGGTGACAAAGCCATAAACAGCAAAAGTAAACAAATGATAAATAAAAACAAGTAAGGAAGGGCTAAGTTCGGGTGTCACCGAATATTTTATACTCTCGCATGGTAAAGTGATAATCGAGATTTCATTATCCGTCATTTAAATATTTTTCAAATACCGTATTTTTTGTAAAGTTTTATTCCGCTCTCATCATTGGTTCCTAATGTTTATACTTGTATTATACAGAGAAGGCATCAGATGGAATTCAAAATAGCTTTATATTGGAAGAAGGCGTGGTTGTGAACCGATTTCAACCATATTTCGTACATGTCATCAGGGTGTTAAGAAAACATTATATACCGAATTTCATTGAAATCGGTCTAGTAGTTCCTGAGATATGGTTCTTGGTCCATAAGTGGGCGGCGCCACGCCCATTTTCAATTTTTAAAAAAAGCCTGGGTGCAGCTTCCTTCTGCCACTTCTTCCGTAAAATTTAGTGTTTCTGGCGTTTTTTATGAGTCGGTTAACGCACTTTTAGTGATTTTCAACATAACCATTGTATGGGAGGTGGGCGTGGTTATTATCCGATTTCTTCCATTTTTGAACTGTATATGGAAATGCCTGAAAAAAACGGCTCTGTAGAGTTTGGTTGACATAGCTATAGTAGTTTCCGAGATATGTACAAAAAACTTAGTAGGGGGCGGGGCCACGCCCACTTTTCCAAAACAATTGCGTCCAAATATGCCCCTCCCTAATGCGATCCCTTGTGCCAAATTTCACTTTAATATCTTTATTTATGGCTTAGTTATGACACTTTATAGGTTTTAGGTTTCCGCCATTTTGTGGGCGTGGCAGTTGGCCGATTTTGCCCATCTTCGAACTTAACCTTCTTATGGAGCCAAGGAATACGTGTACCAAGTTTCATCATGATATCTCAATTTTTACTCAAGTTACAGCTTGCACGGACGGACGGACAGACGGACGGACGGACAGACAGACATCCGGATTTCGACTCTACTCGTCGCCCTGATCACTTTGGTATATATAACCCTATATCTGACTCTTTTAGTTTTAGGACTTACAAACAACCGTTATGTGAACAAAACTATAATACTCTCGTTAGCAACATTGTTGCGAGAGTATTAAAATCTATTTTCTAGAAAGAAAATGTAGACAAAATAAATGTCTGGAAGAAACTATTTGTAGAAAATATATATTTGAGTTTTTTTTTATTATTTTAATTTTTTGATTGCAATGCGACTCAAGAGCAAACACTACAATCACTGAAATGCGAGTTAATTTAATTTTCAATCATTGATTGCGCAGACCAAAATTCCGATTTTTATTTGCCATATATGTATGTACATACATACATACGATATGCACACATTAAAGTACATGTAAGTGATAAAAACCCGCTTATAAGCAGCAATAAAAATTAAATTAACTGCGATTTGACTGCACGACTTTATACACGAATAAATGCATACATACATACATACGAGTATACGAATCTTGAAAAAAATCTACGACAGGCAGACACAGTTCAATTAATAAATTCATCATAAAGTATTTTGAAAAAAATCAGCATTCTGCCTTTAATTTGCGATTCAGTCGTGCGCAGCCGCAGCAATTCACCCAATTCACTTGCGCCTGCTTGCTGTTGTTGCTCGCTGACGGCAAAGTGCAATGCACCGTTGACTCAGACGCTACTGGAATTTTTGGCATGCGCGCGTCAATGTCTGCTTTTTGATTCGTTTATTTATTTATGTTTCGTATTAGTTGCGGAAATAGAAATGGCATGCGCAACAGCCGGCTAATTTACATAAGAAAATGCCGGCGTTTATTTTGCTTAATGAAACTCAGCGTTACTTTCTGTGTTGGAAGCGAATTTCGCAAAAATACACGTGCAAATGTCAGCCGAATAGCGTCTATTTTTGCTACGTCACCTATTATTAGCGATTGCTTTTGTTAAGCCTTAGCAACACACAACTGAATCATAGCGACGATTTAATTATGTCATTAGCGTCACAATGAATTGACATTTTCAAGTTTTTATTATACAATAAAAAATTGATTTTATAAATATGTGCATATTTGCTTATACACCAACACTATATGGTATGACACAATGTGATTGGTAGCACTGGAGAAATACGACTGCAATGACATACGAAAAGACTTTTTCGACAACCCAATATAAATATTTTTTTTTTATTTTTACAAAAAAACTATTACTAATTTTATGGTTAAATTTCCAACTGAAAGAGAGACTTCGAAGTCATCAACGAAACATGGTATAATTTTTTCAATTTTTACTTATTCAAAACCGAGATTTAGAGTTAGGTTACATCAGTCTGGCAAAAGCTGGACAGTTGAAAAGAAAGTGCATAGATGATTCCACCTCATTCTTTTTCATATAATTTTGCTACTTTGCATCGAAATGTAGTTGCTTGTAGCCTAACCGCATGTGACTCTTTTGGCCAGTGTCCAGTCAGACTACTTACCACTGCCACTGAACCTTGCTAAGGGCAAGTAGTTCAGAGAATACCTTGCATTCCAATTTGGATCCAAGAATATCGCAGCCGCACAAGCTTTGCCTGTTGATTAGCGCTTGCAAAGCTCTGGTAAAGTCTATATATCGTATGAATCGGATATGAGTGCTCTCTATAGCAAGCTCATCGATCCTGCAGTTTCCGACAATACCGCTATGGCCAGGAACCCAACCAAGTCGTATAAAACAAAGGCTTGTTGCTACTGACAAATAGGTTGACTAGTATGAAGCGCACTATCAGCAAGCTGAAGACCAAGTATTGTCGCTTAGCCATCGAAGTGAATACACGCCTCTCTAAAGGAAGCTGCTCTTCGGAGCAGTAGGTCTACTACAATTTTGATGACAGCCACCTTTGCTTGAAAATCACTGCATTGTTCTGACGGCCTGAAGCTAGAGTTGAAAGAGAGCTCCCGACAAGGTGCTATCTCTCCTTCCCTAAGCTTCGATCATTCGTGGAAAAGCTTATTGCGCCGCTTCTTCAGCAGCTTCGACCCATTTACATCAATTTCGATTAGTTTATAATGAATAAATTAAAATGTGTATAAGAAAATTTGCAACGGAAAACATTGCTCTGATCTTCACAAGGGAAGGAAATTATGAAACCCTTTCACACATTTTCATTTTTACACTTATTATAGAAAATACTTACATTAAGTAGCTCATGTATTGTTCTGTATACTTAACTAATGTAGTAAATTAACCTATAAAACCGGGTTTCTGATTTTGGCAGAAGTCTGCCATGACTTAGGGAGTATTTCATCAGATCAGCAGATGTTAAAAAAAAACCCATTATATGGATAGAGGAAGTTGCCGAACTTGGAGTCCTCCGATTGGATGTCTTTATTTATTTATTATAATTATCATGAGACAGCTCAACCAAATTTTGTTTAGTTTGGTCTTTGAAATATAAAGCTTGAAGTTAAAGTGGTGAAGCAACGTTAATATGAAAATAGCCAATCAACGAGTTTGACAGTTTTACCAACTTAATTCGAAACTAAATATGATAGACCTACATATTAACGAGGTAATAGTAGACCGATTATGTTCAATTTTAACTACTTGTTAACCATATTACTAAATTTTATCGAAATCGTTTTTGTAAGAAAATGTACGAGGAGACAGATAATTTGCAAGAACTGATCATACTGGAATTTCTGTAATGGTATTACATTTCTTCCTAAAACTACTGATTTTATATCTTAAAATGATTTCAATTGTTCAACAATTTACTTTAAAACTCAACTTAGCCACTATTAAGCTTTAAAAATATTCCTACGCATGTAGTATTTTATAATTCTCATGAGAAAATGAAATTTTGGGGTCATAACAATAAAATCCACTGTAATCGTTTTGCTTGAAGAAATACAGATGGCACACATTGCGTCACAATTTTTTTATGTTTTTACAGCTCTGACTAACAAACTTGTCTTCATGTCACAAAGAGATAAGAATTAATTTATTTTTTATTTTTCAAAATATTTGCATACACAAGTTTTTAAACAGATATGTAAGTATTTTTATGTTTTCTGCTAGATAAATAAATATTGTATATTTGCTTTAGAGTGAGACTGTTCATTTTATAAAGGCATACATACATACATTATATCAAGATGTACTATACATAATTCCCGCATGATATTTTCCAAAAACTATCATGAGACTAAAATGTTTACAGGTTTGGTGGTAAACAAAAAGTGATCAGTTTGAATTATTTTGAATTCGAAAATATTGGAAGTATTTTTCTGAAAAGTATAATTTAGTGTTTTAAAAGTTTTCAAATGATTTATTACCTATTGGACCAAATTGCTTCCAAGCGTGTTTCAGATTTTTAAGAATTATGGCTGCCAATAGAAGTACGTATATATAAGAACTTAAGAAAATCAAATATAACAGGTGATCCAAGTAGATGTACTTTTTCAATAGACTTTTTTTGGCAGATCGAACCTGAGACATGTCATGCTGACGTGTTATTTTTGTTCAACATTGTTTGGCATTTCATCATGGAAAGACTTATGTACGTCTGAACAACATTTACAAATCGTTCAACATTATTTCGAAATTTCAAGATCTGTAAAGAATGTGTTTCGCGCGCTTCGATCAACTTATGGTCAACATAATCGGCCTACTGAGCGCACTATTCGCAACGCCAACACCCATTTTGAGACTCAGCATTCATTATTTGATAATATCCAACAGAATAGACCACGTGCAGCACGGAGTGAAAAAATATAGCAGCCGTAGCTGAGAGTGTACAGGAAGACCGTGGAAAGTGCACCGGAAGATTTCACCACAACTCAGACTAAAGTATAGAACGACCAGCGACTGGCGCATCTTAAGTCGAGATCTCAAATTGAAAGAGTACAAAACAGAGCTTGTGCAAAAACTGAAGCCGCTCGACCATAACAAGAGACCTCGATTTGCTCTACGGGCTTCTGGAAAGTTCAAAGAAGATCCCACGTTCTCGTGACTAATTTTGTTTAGTTTTGGTGTTTGTGAGCCGATGGAATCATCGGTCCATATTTCTTCAGAAATGAACGATATGCCGATGAGAACGTAACCTTTAATTGAAGCCTGTGATCTCGGGGACATTTGGTTTCAACAAGATGGCACCACTTTCCACACATCGCATCAATCAATGAACTTCAGTGAGCAAATAATTTCATATTTTAGGCTGGCCGATTGGCGACCAAGATCGTGTGATATCACACCGTTAAACTCTTTCCTGTGGGGATATATAAAGTCTAAAGTCTGTGCGGACAATCCCGCTTCGACTCAGGCCTTGGAAATAAGCAGTTAATTTTACGTGTCAAGATCGTGTGATATCACACCGTTAAACTTATTTCTGTGGAGATATGTAAAGTTTAAAGTCTATACGGACAGGCTTTGGAGCAAAACATCACGTGTGTCATTCGCCAGTTAACAGTCAAAATGCCTGAACGAGTCGTCGAAAATTGGGCACAACGGATGGATCATCTGAGACGTAGTCGCGGCCAATATTTGAAAGAGATAATCCTAAAAAAATAAATGCCAAAGAATGTTCTTTCGAATGATAATAGATTACTTCATTAAATTTGAAGTTTTGTATATTTTCTTTAAAAAGTAAGGAACCTGAAATGATCACCTTTTACACAATAATTTTTCAAATAAACGTATTCATAAGCGCAACATAACCTTTCTTATATATAGAGCAAAAAATTGAGTTGCATGAACTCAAGAACCATTAAATTCTTATGAGAAATTCTTGAATGATATATAAAAAGGAGCATAATATGCATCGTTGATTAAGTAGTTCATAAAATTGCACTTCACCATTATTACTAAGAATTTACGAATTACTAATGAAAAGTTCTAATTAAATTTTGCATATTCTTTCTTCTCTACTTGCAGCTGATATGAACTTGCAACAGCCTTTGATGTTTCTACGTCGCATATCAGCATACAATTGCACTTTATTAGTGATTCATTTTCTCCATAACTCAAACAACAATAACAACGATTGACCTACGGAATTTTGCACTTTGAATACAGAAAATTCGCTTTCGGTTTTTTTCTGTTTATGACTCACTGCCTTTTCCGTATCGGCGCTGCTTTCAGCAAGAACAAATAATTCAAGGACTTACACTATACAACAAACTGCCAATAAACTATTTATTAAATATTTTATACATCCTGATCCAGACACAGAGCAAACTAAGCAATTTTCCACACATCATTACGTCACTTAGACATAATTAATGCAACAAAATGTATAAGTTGCTAGCCGGTTTAAAATCCTATCTGAAATGGCAGCCCATTCAGACGGACAATGCCATCTTCCGCCTGCACAACTCATTTACGACCGTGTTGCTGCTCACCTGCAGTATGATCATTACGGCCACACAATTTGTAGGTCATCCGATCAGTTGCATAGTGAGTGGCATACCGACTCACGTGGTGAATACGTTCTGTTGGATCCATAGCACATTTACGATGCCAGACGCATTCAAGCGACAGGTGAGTGAGAATCATTTACAATTACCACATATGCATCAATTCTTATCTACTCAAGTAGATTTTACGTAAGCGTGTTCATATGTTTATGAGTTTAGTATACCGCGATGATATTGTGTTACCATCGCCTAAAGGCGGGTTCTCATATTTATGTACGTACATATAAGTTTCATGTAAAGCTCGATTCATAATATCTAGGTGTATGTTACTAAGTGAGCGTTTGCATATCATAGGGTAAAAATACATATTTACATAGTTGCATATAAGTTATTTAAAGAAAAGACAGTATAATAATCGCATCTACACTCGTATAAGACGCGTTTTGCCTTTTGCGAAGAGCACATAGAGACGCAATCAAGAGTAGTGAAATACGAACTGCGATCGTTTGATTGACGTAAATTAATACTCAGAGAGTTTACGCCGTAGCTGAGAGAAACCAAAAATCACAAAAACTACTTATATGGAAGTTTCTGAGTTAGAAAGCGAACTGCAGTTCATCCACTAATTTTATAAACACTTATCTCTAATAACAGATGCATCTTATAAACAAATATAAAGGAGTCTTTGAGATTTACAGAGC